>NW_024060263.1:0-26188 GCF_016432855.1 Salvelinus namaycush
GGGAAAAAAAAAATCTGGGTTTTATTAAAAAATATATATTTTCTACATTGTAGAATAATAGTGAAGACATCAAAACTATTAAATAACACATATTGAATCATGTAGCAACCAAAAAAGTGTTAAACAAATCGTCTTAAAAGTAGCCAGCCTTTGCCTTGATGACAGCTTTGCACACTCTTGGCATTCTCTCAACCAGCTTCACAAGTCATCAAGGCAAAGGGTGGCTACTTTGAAGAATCTCACATATAAAATATATTTTGATTTTATAGTTTTTTGGTTACTGCATGGTTCCATATGTGGTTTTTTTTAAGTTTTGAAGTCTTCACTATTATTCTACAATGTAGAAAATAGTAACAATTTAAAAAACACGCTTGAATCATCGGATTGTCATTCTAGATCATCGGAATGTCATTCTAGATCATCGGATTGTCATTCTAGATCATCGGAATGTCAATCTAGATCATCGGAATGTCATTCTAGATCATCGGATTGTCATTCTAGATCATCGGATTGTCATTCTAGATCATCTGATTGTCATTCTAGATCATCGGAATGTCATTCTAGATCATCGGATTGTCATTCTAGATCATTGGAATGTCATTCTAGATCATCTGATTTTCATTCTAGATCATCTGATTTTCATTCCAGATCATCTGATTGTTATTCTAGATTCTAGAATGTGTAGAATTGCAGGAAGTAATTTTTTGGGGTTGGGGTAGGGCCCACCCGCCAGCAGATTTCTGTCTACGCTGCTGGTTTGGGTGAGTTCGTTTTGGACTAGCCTGAGCATCCAACTGGAAGGACTGAAGTTGTTTTAAGGGCTGGGTAACCAGTGTGTGTAAGCTGATTATCAGTAGCCAGGCTAATTTGAGCGTTAAGCCTGATGGGCCATATGCTAATCAGCACCCTGAGTCTCCTCCCCCTCAGCCAGACACTCACCTGTTCCTCCCCAGTTACCATCACAGCTGATCTGTTTCAGATTAATCTATTATCTCTCTCTCTCTCTCTCTCTCTCTCTCTCTCTCTCTCTCGCTCTCTGAGGGGGGAGGGGTGTTGTTGAGTTCTGAGTTGGCATGACGATCTGACACCCTGCCGTCCAGAGCCTTCTGTCCGTTTCCACAGTGACCTGATCCCATTCTGCTATTCTGTTCTCCGAGTTCCGGACCTGTGGAACACCCACTGGAACACCGACTGGATTACCGTTGTAAACACACGGAGTGTGTTCAGATAGAGGAGAGATCTGGGAACGCAGTGAGGATGCCGGTGCAGCAGATCTCCGTGGTCCCCGCTCGGGAGATGGCCAATAACGGCCGGAGCGCCCCTCGCTCCAAAGACAAGACCGAGGTAAGCCCCTGACCTATAACCTCTGACCCCCTAGCCCTGACCTTAACCTGAACACAGACCCTGTGGAGCTCTCTGAATGAACTGTGGGTCCTTTCTGGTGTGTGTGTGTGTGGAGGGGTTAAACAGCAGGTTGATCTAGAGGAGGAGAGGAGGAGGAGGGAGGTAGGGAGGTGAGGAGGAGAAGAGAGGGAAAGATAGGGAGGGGAGAAGAGGAGCAGGCGGTGTAAGAGAGGAGGGGGAGGAGAGGAGAGAGGGAGGAGAGGAGAGAGGGAGGTGAGGAGAGAGGGAGGTGAGGAGAGGGAAGGAGAAGAGGGAGGGAGGTAAGGAGGAGAGAGAAGGAGAAGAGGAGAGATAAGGAGAGGAGGAGGGAGGGGAGGGGGGAGGAGGAGAGGAGGGAGAGGAGGGGGAGGTGAGGATAGAGGGAGGAGAGGGAAGGAGAAGAGAGAAGGAGGTAAGGGAGGTGAGGAAATGGAGGGAGGTGAGGAGGAGGGAGAGAAGGAGGGAAGGAGGTCAGGAGATGGAGGAGAAGAGGAGAGAGAAGGAGAAGAGGATGGAGGGAGGTAAGGAGAGGGAAGGGAAGGGTTATTCCATATCTTCCTATCTGTTCCCAGTAGTGTGTTGGCTCTCTGTCCTGAGGGGAGGGTTATTCCATATCTTCCTATCTGTTCCCAGTAGTGTGTTGGCTCTCTGTCCTGAGAGGAGGGTTATTCCATATCTTCCTATCTGTTCCCAGTAGTGTGTTGGCTCTCTGTCCTGAGGGGAGGGTTATTCCATATCTTCCTATCTGTTCCCAGTAGTGTGTTGGCTCTCTGTCCTGAGGGTTATTCCATATCTTCCTATCTGTTCCCAGTAGTGTGTTGGCTCTCTGTCCTGAGGGGAGGGTTATTCCATATCTTCCTATCTGTTCCCAGTAGTGTGTTGGCTCTCTGTCCTGAGGGTTATTCCATATCTTCCTATCTGTTCCCAGTAGTGTGTTGGCTCTCTGTCCTGAGAGGAGGGTTATTCCATATCTTCCTATCTGTTCCCAGTAGTGTGTTGGCTCTCTGTCCTGAGGGTTATTCCATATCTTCCTATCTGTTCCCAGTAGTGTGTTGGCTCTCTGTCCTGAGGGTTATTCCATATCTTCCTATCTGTATCCAGTAGTGTGTTGGCTCTCTGTCCTGAGGGTTATTCCATATCTTCCTATCTGTATCCAGTAGTGTGTTGGCTCTCTGTCCTGAGGGTTATTCCATATCTTCCTATCTGTTCCCAGTAGTGTGTTGGCTCTCTGTCCTGAGGGTTATTCCATATCTTCCTATCTGTATCCAGTAGTGTGTTGGCTCTCTGTCCTGAGGGTTATTCCATATCTTCCTATCTGTTCCCAGTAGTGTGTTGGCTCTCTGTCCTGAGGGTTATTCCATATCTTCCTATCTGTTCCCAGTAGTGTGTTGGCTCTCTGTCCTGAGAGGAGGGTTATTCCATATCTTCCTATCTGTTCCCAGTAGTGTGTTGGCTCTCTGTCCTGAGGGCAGGGTTATTCCATATCTTCCTATCTGTTCCCAGTATTGTGTTGGCTCTCTGTCCTGAGGGCAGGGTTATTCCATATCTTCCTATCTGTTCCCAGTAGTGTGTTGGCTCTCTGTCCTGAGGGGAGGGTTATTCCATATCTTCCTATCTGTTCCCAGTAGTGTGTTGGCTCTCTGTCCTGAGGGTTATTCCATATCTTCCTATCTGTTCCCAGTAGTGTGTTGGCTCTCTGTCCTGAGAGGAGGGTTATTCCATATCTTCCTATCTGTTCCCAGTAGTGTGTTGGCTCTCTGTCCTGAGGGGAGGGTTATTCCATATCTTCCTATCTGTTCCCAGTAGTGTGTTGGCTCTCTGTCCTGAGGGTTATTCTATATCTTCCTATCTGTTCCCAGTAGTGTGTTGGCTCTCTGTCCTGAGGGGAGGGTTATTCCATATCTTCCTATCTGTTCCCAGTAGTGTGTTGGCTCTCTGTCATGAGGGTTATTCCATATCTTCCTATCTGTTCCCAGTAGTGTGTTGGCTCTCTGTCCTGAGAGGAGGGTTATTCCATATCTTCCTATCTGTTCCCAGTAGTGTGTTGGCTCTCTGTCCTGAGGGTTATTCCATATCTTCCTATCTGTTCCCAGTAGTGTGTTGGCTCTCTGTCCTGAGGGTTATTCCATATCTTCCCATCTGTATCCAGTAGTGTGTTGGCTCTCTGTCCTGAGAGGAGGGTTATTCCATATCTTCCTATCTGTTCCCAGTAGTGTGTTGGCTCTCTGTCCTGAGGGGAGGGTTATTCCATATCTTCCTATCTGTTCCCAGTAGTGTGTTGGCTCTCTGTCCTGAGGGTTATTCCATATCTTCCTATCTGTTCCCAGTAGTGTGTTGGCTCTCTGTCCTGAGGGTTATTCCATATCTTCCCATCTGTATCCAGTAGTGTGTTGGCTCTCTGTCCTGAGAGGAGGGTTATTCCATATCTTCTTATCTGTTCCCAGTAGTGTGTTGGCTCTCTGTCCTGGGGGGAGGGTTATTCCATATCTTCCTATCTGTTCCCAGTAGTGTGATGGCTCTCTGTCCTGAGGGGAGGGTTATTCCATATCTTCCTATCTGTTCCCAGTAGTGTGTTGGCTCTCTGTCCTGAGGGCAGGGTTATTCCATATCTTCCTATCTGTTCCCAGTAGTGTGTTGGATCTCTGTCCTGAGGGTTATTCCATATCTTCCTATCTGTTCCCAGTAGTGTGTTGGCTCTCTGTCCTGAGAGGAGGGTTATTCCATATCTTCCTATCTGTTCCCAGTAGTGTGTTGGCTCTCTGTCCTGAGGGTTATTCCATATCTTCCTATCTGTTCCCAGTAGTGTGTTGGCTCTCTGTCCTGGGGGGAGGGTTATTCCATATCTTCCTATCTGTTCCCAGTAGTGTGATGGCTCTCTGTCCTGAGGGGAGGGTTATTCCATATCTTCCTATCTGTTCCCAGTAGTGTGTTGGCTCTCTGTCCTGAGGGCAGGGTTATTCCATATCTTCCTATCTGTTCCCAGTAGTGTGTTGGATCTCTGTCCTGAGGGTTATTCCATATCTTCCTATCTGTTCCCAGTAGTGTGTTGGCTCTCTGTCCTGAGAGGAGGGTTATTCCATATCTTCCTATCTGTTCCCAGTAGTGTGTTGGCTCTCTGTCCTGAGGGTTATTCCATATCTTCCTATCTGTTCCCAGTAGTGTGTTGGCTCTCTGTCCTGAGGGGAGGGTTATTCCATATCTTCCTATCTGTTCCCAGTAGTGTGTTGGCTCTCTGTCCTGAGGGTTATTCCATATCTTCCTATCTGTTCCCAGTAGTGTGTTGGCTCTCTGTCCTGAGAGGAGGGTTATTCCATATCTTCCTATCTGTTCCCAGTAGTGTGTTGGCTCTCTGTCCTGAGGGTTATTCCATATCTTCCTATCTGTTCCCAGTAGTGTGTTGGCTCTCTGTCCTGAGGGGAGGGTTATTCCATATCTTCCTATCTGTTCCCAGTAGTGTGTTGGCTCTCTGTCCTGAGGGTTATTCCATATCTTCCTATCTGTTCCCAGTAGTGTGTTGGCTCTCTGTCCTGAGAGGAGGGTTATTCCATATCTTCCTATCTGTTCCCAGTAGTGTGTTGGCTCTCTGTCCTGAGAGGAGGGTTATTCCATATCTTGGAATAACCCAGTACGTTCGGAACAGAGAGTAAAAGGAGCAGGTTTCTGGGCGCGATAGAATAGATTCAAGGCATAATGTACAGACAAAGGTATGGTAGGATGTGAGTACATTGGAGGTAAACCTAGGCATTGAGTAATGATGAGAGAGATATAGTCTCTAGAGACGTTTAAACCAGGTGATGTTATCGCATATGTAGGAGGTGGAACAACATGGTTGGTTAAGGCATATTGAGCAGGGCTAGAGTCTCTACAGTGAAATAAGACGGTAATCACTAACCAGGACAGTAATGGACAAGGCATATTGATATTAGGGAGAGGCATGCGTAGCCGGGTGATCATAGGGGTCCAGTGAGTTGTTGGGCTGGCTGGAGACACGGCGATTCAGACAGCTAGCAGACCGGGGCTAGCAAGCTAGCAGAAGGGCCTTAGAGGGACGTCTCGACGGAGGAAAGTCTGTTTTAGCCTCCGCGTACGGTGACGTCGATAGACCAGTCGTGATGGATTCCGAGTAGCAGAGGGGTCCAAGTCCAATTGGCAAAATAGGTATAGTGGCCCAAGAAATTGGCCGATGGATCTATACAGCTAACAGTCCAATATGCTCTAGACAGCTAGCGGGTCGCGGCTAGCAGGCTAGCAGATGGGCATTCAGCGGACGTCGCGATGTAGGGGCCAGTCGAGCAGATTACGTCTTAGTCCAGTCGTGAAGGATCGGCGGGGTTCCGTGCCCTGTACCGGCAGTAGAAGGGATCTGGGTATTGTAGCCCAGGAGTGGCTGATGGGCCTCTTTAGCTAGCCGGGAGACTGGGCCTAGCATGGGCTAGCTCCAGGCTAATTGGTGCTTGCTTCGGGACCGACGTTAGCCAGGAGTAGTCACTTGGATAGCAGCTAGCTAGCTGCAATGATCCAGGTGAAAAGGTCCAGAGCTTGCGGTAGGAATCCGGGGACATGGAGAGAAAATAGGTCCGGTATGCTCTGGGTTCGCGTTGTACAAACTGGCGAGAGCTTTCCGAGCTAAAGGTTAGCTGGTGACCGCTAGCAGTGGTTAGCTGACTACTAGCTAGTGAGCTGGCTAGCTTCTGTTGGGGGATTCCGGTTCCGAGGTAAATAAAAATACTTTAGAAAAAAACAGATCCAGGTGAGGCGGGTTGCAGGAGATTGAAGTTGAGGTTTAGAAAAAAAAATATATATATATATGAAGAAAAATATATAAAAAGATACATACACGGGACATGACAAGACGAAGGACAAAGACGTCTGACTGCTACGCCATCTTGGATGTACATGGATGAGTGATGGCCGTGCGGCATAGGCAAGATGCAGTAGATGGTATAAAATACAGTATATACATATGAGATGAGTAATGTAGGATATGTAAACATTATTAAAGTGGCATTATTTAAAGTAACTAGTGATACCTTTATTAAATCCATTTATTAAATTTATTAAAGTGGCCAGTGATTTGAGTCTGTATGTAGGCAGCAGCCTCTCTACGTTAGTGAAAGCTGTTTTTCAGTCTCTCGGTCCCAGCTTTGATGCACCTGTACTGACCTCGCCTTCTGGATGGTAGCGGGGTGAACAGGCAGTGGCTCGGGTGGTTGTTGTCCTTGATGATCTTTTTGGCCTTCCTGTGACATCGGGTGGTGTTTTAGTAGTTTGTGTAATATGACCTTTGAACTAACACTGAACTGTTTCTAAATTCCCCATCTCTCGCTCTCCATCTCTCTCTCTCCATCTCTCTCTCTCCATCTCTCTCTCTCCATCTCTCTCGCTCTCCATCTCTCTCTCTCCATCTCTCTCTTTCTCTCTCTCTCTACAGAGTACTAAAGGTCCAGGTCGGTCAGGTAGTCGATCCAGCAACATCTTGAAGGTATTGATTGGTTGATTGTTTGATTGGTCGACACCAGTCACTGATGATTGGTTAGAGGTGAAGACGTGTGCTGTGATTGGTTGTTGAAGTGAAGGAGTGTGCTGTGATTGGTTGTTACAGGCCAGCAGTTCTACGACCGGATTGGCTCCTGGCAGTGTTTCCAGGACAACTCCCTCCTCTCAGGACATCTGCAGGTGAGACTGTTACCCAGCGGTGCCTTCAGTTGGCTTGAACGTTTGCTAAGTTGCGTAACGGTTTGTACTGAACGACACGTTTCCCCAAAACGTTTATTAAAGAGCACGTAAAGAACATGCACCATACATACACAACGTATCTTCTCTGTCTTCACTAAGGAGCTGAGTTAAGAACATGTACCATACATACACAACGTATCTTCTCTGTCTTCACTAAGGAGCTGAGAACATGTACCATACATACACAACGTATCTTCTCTGTCTTCACTAAGGAGCTGAGAACATGTACCATACATACACAACGTATCTTCTCTGTCTTCACTAAGGAGCTGAGAACATGTACCATACATACACAACGTATCTTCTCTGTCTTCACTAAGGAGCTGAGAACATGTACCATACATACACAACGTATCTTCTCTGTCTTCACTAAGGAGCTGAGAACATGTACCATACATACACAACGTATCTTCTCTGTCTTTACTAAGGAGCTGAGAACATGCACCATACATACACAACGTATCTTCTCTGTCTTCACTAAGGAGCTGAGAACATGTACCATACATACACAACGTATCTTCTCTGTCTTCACTAAGGAGCTGAGAACATGTACCATACATACACAACGTATCTTCTCTGTCTTCACTAAGGAGCTGAGAACATGTACCATACATACACAACGTATCTTCTCTGTCTTTACTAAGGAGCTGAGAACATGTACCATACATACACAACGTATCTTCTCTGTCTTCACTAAGGAGCTGAGAACATGTACCATACATACACAACGTATCTTCTCTGTCTTCACTAAGGAGCTGAGAACATGTACCATACATACACAACGTATCTTCTCTGTCTTCACTAAGGAGCTGAGAACATGTACCATACATACACAACGTATCTTCTCTGTCTTCACTAAGGAGCTGAGTTAAGAACATGTACCATACATACACAACGTATCTTCTCTGTCTTCACTAAGGAGCTGAGAACATGTACCATACATACACAACGTATCTTCTCTGTCTTCACTAAGGAGCTGAGAACATGTACCATACATACACAACGTATCTTCTCTGTCTTTACTAAGGAGCTGAGAACATGTACCATACATACACAACGTATCTTCTCTGTCTTTACTAAGGAGCTGAGAACATGTACCATACATACACAACGTATCTTCTCTGTCTTCACTAAGGAGCTGAGAACATGTACCATACATACACAACGTATCTTCTCTGTCTTCACTAAGGAGTTAAGAACATGTACCATACATACACAACGTATCTTCTCTGTCTTCACTAAGGAGCTGAGAACATGTACCATACATACACAACGTATCTTCTCTGTCTTCACTAAGGAGCTGAGAACATGTACCATACATACACAACGTATCTTCTCTGTCTTCACTAAGGAGCTGAGAACATGTACCATACATACACAACGTATCTTCTCTGTCTTCACTAAGGAGCTGAGAACATGTACCATACATACACAACGTATCTTCTCTGTCTTCACTAAGGAGCTGAGAACATGTACCATACATACACAACGTATCTTCTCTGTCTTCACTAAGGAGCTGAGTTAAGAACATGTACCATACATACACAACGTATCTTCTCTGTCTTCACTAAGGAGCTGAGAACATGTACCATACATACACAACGTATCTTCTCTGTCTTCACTAAGGAGTTAAGAACATGTACCATACATACACAACGTATCTTCTCTGTCTTCACTAAGGAGCTGAGAACATGTACCATACATACACAACGTATCTTCTCTGTCTTCACTAAGGAGCTGAGAACATGTACCATACATACACAACGTATCTTCTCTGTCTTCACTAAGGAGCTGAGAACATGTACCATACATACACAACGTATCTTCTCTGTCTTCACTAAGGAGCTGAGTTAAGAACATGTACCATACATACACAACGTATCTTCTCTGTCTTCACTAAGGAGCTGAGAACATGTACCATACATACACAACGTATCTTCTCTGTCTTCACTAAGGAGCTGAGAACATGTACCATACATACACAACGTATCTTCTCTGTCTTCACTAAGGAGCTGAGTTAAGAACATGTACCATACATACACAACGTATCTTCTCTGTCTTCACTAAGGAGCTGAGAACATGTACCATACATACACAACGTATCTTCTCTGTCTTCACTAAGGAGCTGAGAACATGTACCATACATACACAACGTATCTTCTCTGTCTTTACTAAGGAGCTGAGTTAAGAACATGTACCATACATACACAACGTATCTTCTCTGTCTTCACTAAGGAGCTGAGAACATGTACCATACATACACAACGTATCTTCTCTGTCTTCACTAAGGAGCTGAGAACATGTACCATACATACACAACGTATCTTCTCTGTCTTCACTAAGGAGCTGAGAACATGTACCATACATACACAACGTATCTTCTCTGTCTTCACTAAGGAGCTGAGTTAAGAACATGTACCATACATACACAACGTATCTTCTCTGTCTTCACTAAGGAGCTGAGAACATGTACCATACATACACAACGTATCTTCTCTGTCTTCACTAAGGAGCTGAGAACATGTACCATACATACACAACGTATCTTCTCTGTCTTTACTAAGGAGCTGAGAACATGTACCATACATACACAACGTATCTTCTCTGTCTTCACTAAGGAGCTGAGAACATGTACCATACATACACAACGTATCTTCTCTGTCTTTACTAAGGAGCTGAGAACATGTACCATACATACACAACGTATCTTCTCTGTCTTCACTAAGGAGCTGAGAACATGTACCATACATACACAACGTATCTTCTCTGTCTTCACTAAGGAGCTGAGAACATGTACCATACATACACAACGTATCTTCTCTGTCTTCACTAAGGAGCTGAGAACATGTACCATACATACACAACGTATCTTCTCTGTCTTCACTAAGGAGCTGAGAACATGTACCATACATACACAACGTATCTTCTCTGTCTTCACTAAGGAGCTGAGAACATGTACCATACATACACAACGTATCTTCTCTGTCTTCACTAAGGAGCTGAGAACATGTACCATACATACACAACGTATCTTCTCTGTCTTCACTAAGGAGCTGAGAACATGTACCATACATACACAACGTATCTTCTCTGTCTTCACTAAGGAGCTGAGAACATGTACCATACATACACAACGTATCTTCTCTGTCTTCACTAAGGAGCTGAGAACATGTACCATACATACACAACGTATCTTCTCTGTCTTCACTAAGGAGTTAAGAACATGTACCATACATACACAACGTATCTTCTCTGTCTTCACTAAGGAGCTGAGAACATGTACCATACATACACAACGTATCTTCTCTGTCTTCACTAAGGAGCTGAGAACATGTACCATACATACACAACGTATCTTCTCTGTCTTCACTAAGGAGTTAAGAACATGTACCATACATACACAACGTATCTTCTCTGTCTTCACTAAGGAGCTGAGAACATGTACCATACATACACAACGTATCTTCTCTGTCTTCACTAAGGAGCTGAGAACATGTACCATACATACACAACGTATCTTCTCTGTCTTCACTAAGGAGCTGAGAACATGTACCATACATACACAACGTATCTTCTCTGTCTTCACTAAGGAGCTGAGAACATGTACCATACATACACAACGTATCTTCTCTGTCTTCACTAAGGAGCTGAGAACATGTACCATACATACACAACGTATCTTCTCTGTCTTCACTAAGGAGCTGAGAACATGTACCATACATACACAACGTATCTTCTCTGTCTTCACTAAGGAGCTGAGAACATGTACCATACATACACAACGTATCTTCTCTGTCTTCACTAAGGAGCTGAGTTAAGAACATGTACCATACATACACAACGTATCTTCTCTGTCTTCACTAAGGAGCTGAGTTACATTCACATGTTAAGGGTACATTTTGGCTGTATAGAGCAAATATTTAAACCGTCTGAATAAGTATACCATTTAGATTAAGCCTACCAACAAAGTGCTAGGGATGGTCTTGTGCTAGATGCTGAGAAGGCATTTGATCGTGTGGAGTGGTCTTACCTATTCTTTGCTCTAAATAAATTTGGTCTAGGGGACAACTTTATAAAATGGGTGAAAGTTTTATATGATGATCCTCAGGCTGCTGTCCTTACTAATGGGCTAAGGTCAAATAGCTTCTCTATATACAGAGGTACCAGACAGGGCTGTCCTTTGTCCCCTCTCCTATTTGCACTCAGGATAAGACCCGTACCATATGTCAGGAACTCTGACCAGACACCTCCATACCTATATGCTGTCTATGCTGTCAGATTGATGTAATTCTCTCCATGTCAGTTCCACACATAGACCACATCATCTTTTGAAGGTGCATGTTCATTTTTCCAGCATTTTGTTAAACATTTCAGTTTATCAGAGAGAGAGAGAGGTGGAGAGAGATTATTAGCTAATTAAAAACCGACTTTGCCACTTCCTTGTTTGGTTCCATGTAGTGGCTGTAGTGTTTTCCATATGTTTCCTCTCCTCTGATACCTTCTCATCCCAACAAACTGTAGGGCAAAGATGGAGTAATTAGTCCCGCAATAAGATCCCAATGATGAGCATAAATCCAGGTAGTTTCCATTCCTTATGAAGAAGTCAGTAGAAGTCAGTACTCAAGTTATTTATTTTTATTTTTTTTTACTCAATGTGGACTGGACAGTGTTCCACGGTGGATTTAGGCTACTTCTTAGGCCTTGGGTCCTGTCTCTCACTCCTTCTGGAGGCCTTGGGTCCTGTCTCTCACTCCTTCTGGAGGCCTTGGGTCCTGTCTCTCACTCCTTCTGGAGGCCTTGGGTCCTGTCTCTCACTCCTTCTGGAGGCCTTGGGTCCTGTCTCTCACTCCTTCTGGAGGCCTTGGGTTCTGTCTCTCACTCCTTCTGGAGGCCTTGGGTCCTGTCTCTCACTCCTTCTGGAGGCCTTGGGTCCTGTCTCTCACTCCTTCTGGAGGCCTTGGGTCCTGTCTCTCACTCCTTCTGGAGGCCTTGGGTCCTGTCTCTCACTCCTTCTGGAGGCCTTGGGTCCTGTCTCTCACTCCTTCTGGAGGCCTTGGGTTCTGTCTCTCACTCTTTCTGGAGGCCTTGGGTCCTGTCTCTCACTCCTTCTGGAGGCCTTGGGTTCTGTCTCTCACTCCTTCTGGAGGCCTTGGGTCCTGTCTCTCACTCCTTCTGGAGGCCTTGGGTCCTGTCTCTCACTCCTTCTGGAGGCCTTGGGTCCTGTCTCTCACTCCTTCTGGAGGCCTTGGGTTCTGTCTCTCACTCTTTCTGGAGGCCTTGGGTCCTGTCTCTCACTCCTTCTGGAGGCCTTGGGTCCTGTCTCTCACTCCTTCTGGGCCCAACAATTTGCCACATAGTCAGCATATTTTTTCCGGACCCTGTCCTCGGATCTGGAAGGTGGTGTAATCTCAATGGAGCGCAGGAAGGACTCGGCATCAGGTCCAGAATCCAAGATGTGGGTCTTACTCTCATGGGTAACGCGCAGCTTCGCAGGGAACATCAGAGAGAATGTGATGTTTTTGGGCTGCCAATTCTCTCTTGATCCCGTTGTAATCTTTTCTCTTCCGCTAATAGCTCTGCAGAATAGTCATTGAAGATAGATACGCGTTTGTCTTTGTAGAATAGTTCTCCCTTGGTTCTCGACAGCGGCATTATATCCTGTTTCGTTGAGAAGTTGAGAAGGCGCACGATGAGAGCGCTGGGCCTCTGTGTGTCCTTCGCTCCAGGCCTGCTCTGGGCTGCAGGGGCAGTTCTATGGGCCTCAGTGTGTCCTTCGCTACAGGCCTGCTCTGGGCTGCAGGGGCAGTTCTATGGGTCTCTGTGTGTCCTTTGCTCTGGGCTGCAGGGGCAGTTCTATGGGCCTCTGTGTGTCCTTCGCTCCAGGCCTGCTCTGGGCTGCAGGGGCAGTTCTATGGGCCTCTGTGTGTCCTTCGCTCCAGGCCTGCTCTGGGCTGCAGGGGCAGTTCTATGGGTCTCTGTGTGTCCTTTGCTCCGGGCTGCAGGTACGGCTCTATGGGCCCTCTCTATGACCAAAGGTTTAGCAGAATCGAGTTCCAAGATCTCCCTTCGCATCTTGTCCACAAATGTAGACATTTTCTGCATTGATTACGATGATTTACCAGAATTCTAATATTATGACGCAAAGTTTTCCAGCAAGTCTCCCTTCTTTTGCAATTCCTCTAGCTGGCCAATCAGGTAGCTAACAGCCTGGTCTGGTTGATTCCTCTAGCTGGCCCATCAGGTAGCTAACAGCCTGGTCTGGTTGATTCCTCTAGCTGGCCAATCAGGTAGCTAACAGCCTGGTCTGGTTGATTCCTCTAGCTGGCCCATCAGGTAACTAACAGCCTGGTCTGGTTGATTCCTCTAGCTGGCCCATCAGGTAGCTAACAGCCTGGTCTGGTTGATTCCTCTAGCTGGCCCATCAGGTAGCTAACAGCCTGGTCTGGTTGATTCCTCTAGCTGGCCCATCAGGTAGCTAACAGCCTGGTCTGGTTGATTCCTCTAGCTGGCCCATCAGGTAACTAACAGCCTGGTCTGGTTGATTCCTCTAGCTGGCCCATCAGGTAACTAACAGCCTGGTCTGGTTGATTCCTCTAGCTGGCCCATCAGGTAGCTAACAGCCTGGTCTGGTTGATTCCTCTAGCTGGCCCATCAGGTAGCTAACAGCCTGGTCTGGTTGATTCCTCTAGCTGGCCCATCAGGTACCTAACAGCCTGGTCTGGTTGATTCCTCTAGCTGCCCCATCAGGTAGCTAACAGCCTGGTCTGGTTGATTCCTCTAGCTGGCCCATCAGGTAGCTAACAGCCTGGTCTGGTTGATTCCTCTAGCTGGCCCATCAGGTACCTAACAGCCTGGTCTGGTTGATTCCTCTAGCTGCCCCATCAGGTAGCTAACAGCCTGGTCTGGTTGATTCCTCTAGCTGGCCCATCAGGTAGCTAACAGCCTGGTCTGGTTGATTCCTCTAGCTGGCCCATCAGGTAACTAACAGCCTGGTCTGGTTGATTCCTCTAGCTGGCCCATCAGGTACCTAACAGCCTGGTCTGGTTGATTCCTCTAGCTGCCCCATCAGGTAGCTAACAGCCTGGTCTGGTTGATTCCTCTAGCTGGCCCATCAGGTAGCTAACAGCCTGGTCTGGTTGATTCCTCTAGCTGGCCCATCAGGTACCTAACAGCCTGGTCTGGTTGATTCCTCTAGCTGCCCCATCAGGTAGCTAACAGCCTGGTCTGGTTGATTCCTCTAGCTGGCCCATCAGGTAGCTAACAGCCTGGTCTGGTTGATTCCTCTAGCTGGCCCATCAGATAACTAACAGCCTGGTCTGGTTGATTCCTCTAGCTGGCCCATCAGGTAACTAACAGCCTGGTCTGGTTGATTCCTCTAGCTGGCCCATCAGGTAGCTAACAGCCTGGTCTGGTTGATTCCTCTAGCTGGCCCATCAGGTAGCTAACAGTCTGGTCTGGTTGATTCCTCTAGCTGGCCCATCAGGTAACTAACAGCCTGGTCTGGTTGATTCCTCTAGCTGGCCCATCAGGTAGCTAACAGCCTGGTCTGGTTGATTCCTCTAGCTGGCCCATCAGGTAGCTAACAGCCTGGTCTGGTTGATTCCTCTAGCTGGCCCATCAGGTACCTAACAGCCTGGTCTGGTTGATTCCTCTAGCTGCCCCATCAGGTAGCTAACAGCCTGGTCTGGTTGATTCCTCTAGCTGGCCCATCAGGTAGCTAACAGCCTGGTCTGGTTGATTCCTCTAGCTGGCCCATCAGGTACCTAACAGCCTGGTCTGGTTGATTCCTCTAGCTGCCCCATCAGGTAGCTAACAGCCTGGTCTGGTTGATTCCTCTAGCTGGCCCATCAGGTAGCTAACAGCCTGGTCTGGTTGATTCCTCTAGCTGGCCCATCAGGTAACTAACAGCCTGGTCTGGTTGATTCCTCTAGCTGGCCCATCAGGTACCTAACAGCCTGGTCTGGTTGATTCCTCTAGCTGCCCCATCAGGTAGCTAACAGCCTGGTCTGGTTGATTCCTCTAGCTGGCCCATCAGGTAGCTAACAGCCTGGTCTGGTTGATTCCTCTAGCTGGCCCATCAGGTACCTAACAGCCTGGTCTGGTTGATTCCTCTAGCTGCCCCATCAGGTAGCTAACAGCCTGGTCTGGTTGATTCCTCTAGCTGGCCCATCAGGTAGCTAACAGCCTGGTCTGGTTGATTCCTCTAGCTGGCCCATCAGGTAACTAACAGCCTGGTCTGGTTGATTCCTCTAGCTGGCCCATCAGGTAACTAACAGCCTGGTCTGGTTGATTCCTCTAGCTGGCCCATCAGGTAGCTAACAGCCTGGTCTGGTTGATTCCTCTAGCTGGCCCATCAGGTAGCTAACAGTCTGGTCTGGTTGATTCCTCTAGCTGGCCCATCAGGTAGCTAACAGCCTGGTCTGGTTGATTCCTCTAGCTGGCCCATCAGGTAACTAACAGCCTGGTCTGGTTGATTCCTCTAGCTGGCCAATCAGGTAGCTAACAGCCTGGTCTGGTTGATTCCTCTAGCTGGCCCATCAGGTAACTAACAGCCCGGTCTGGTTGATTCCTCTAGCTGGCCAATCAGGTAGCTAACAGCCTGGTCTGGTTGATTCCTCTAGCTGGCCCATCAGGTAACTAACAGCCTGGTCTGGTTGATTCCTCTAGCTGGCCCATCAGGTAGCTAACAGCCTGGTCTGGTTGATTCCTCTAGCTGGCCCATCAGGTAGCTAACAGCCTGGTCTGGTTGATTCCTCTAGCTGGCCCATCAGGTAGCTAACAGCCTGGTCTGGTTGATTCCTCTAGCTGGCCAATCAGGTAGCTAACAGCCTGGTCTGGTTGATTCCTCTAGCTGGCCCATCAGGTAGCTAACAGCCTGGTCTGGTTGATTCCTCTAGCTGGCCCATCAGGTAGCTAACAGCCTGGTCTGGTTGATTCCTCTAGCTGGCCCATCAGGTAGCTAACAGCCTGGTCTGGTTGATTCCTCTAGCTGGCCAATCAGGTAGCTAACAGCCTGGTCTGGTTGATTCCTCTAGCTGGCCCATCAGGTAGCTAACAGCCTGGTCTGGTTGATTCCTCTAGCTGGCCCATCAGGTAACTAACAGCCTGGTCTGGTTGATTCCTCTAGCTGGCCCATCAGGTAGCTAACAGCCTGGTCTGGTTGATTCCTCTAGCTGGCCCATCAGGTAGCTAACAGTCTGGTCTGGTTGATTCCTCTAGCTGGCCCATCAGGTAGCTAACAGCCTGGTCTAGTTGATTCCTCTAGCTGGCCCATCAGGTACCTAACAGCCTGGTCTGGTTGATTCCTCTAGCTGCCCCATCAGGTAGCTAACAGCCTGGTCTGGTTGATTCCTCTAGCTGGCCCATCAGGTAGCTAACAGCCTGGTCTGGTTGATTCCTCTAGCTGGCCCATCAGGTAACTAACAGCCTGGTCTGGTTGATTCCTCTAGCTGGCCCATCAGGTACCTAACAGCCTGGTCTGGTTGATTCCTCTAGCTGCCCCATCAGGTAGCTAACAGCCTGGTCTGGTTGATTCCTCTAGCTGGCCCATCAGGTAGCTAACAGCCTGGTCTGGTTGATTCCTCTAGCTGGCCCATCAGGTACCTAACAGCCTGGTCTGGTTGATTCCTCTAGCTGCCCCATCAGGTAGCTAACAGCCTGGTCTGGTTGATTCCTCTAGCTGGCCCATCAGGTAGCTAACAGCCTGGTCTGGTTGATTCCTCTAGCTGGCCCATCAGGTAACTAACAGCCTGGTCTGGTTGATTCCTCTAGCTGGCCCATCAGGTAACTAACAGCCTGGTCTGGTTGATTCCTCTAGCTGGCCCATCAGGTAGCTAACAGCCTGGTCTGGTTGATTCCTCTAGCTGGCCCATCAGGTAGCTAACAGTCTGGTCTGGTTGATTCCTCTAGCTGGCCCATCAGGTAGCTAACAGCCTGGTCTGGTTGATTCCTCTAGCTGGCCCATCAGGTAACTAACAGCCTGGTCTGGTTGATTCCTCTAGCTGGCCAATCAGGTAGCTAACAGCCTGGTCTGGTTGATTCCTCTAGCTGGCCCATCAGGTAACTAACAGCCCGGTCTGGTTGATTCCTCTAGCTGGCCAATCAGGTAGCTAACAGCCTGGTCTGGTTGATTCCTCTAGCTGGCCCATCAGGTAACTAACAGCCTGGTCTGGTTGATTCCTCTAGCTGGCCCATCAGGTAGCTAACAGCCTGGTCTGGTTGATTCCTCTAGCTGGCCCATCAGGTAGCTAACAGCCTGGTCTGGTTGATTCCTCTAGCTGGCCCATCAGGTAGCTAACAGCCTGGTCTGGTTGATTCCTCTAGCTGGCCAATCAGGTAGCTAACAGCCTGGTCTGGTTGATTCCTCTAGCTGGCCCATCAGGTAGCTAACAGCCTGGTCTGGTTGATTCCTCTAGCTGGCCCATCAGGTAGCTAACAGCCTGGTCTGGTTGATTCCTCTAGCTGGCCCATCAGGTAGCTAACAGCCTGGTCTGGTTGATTCCTCTAGCTGGCCCATCAGGTAGCTAACAGTCTGGTCTGGTTGATTCCTCTAGCTGGCCCATCAGGTAGCTAACAGCCTGGTCTAGTTGATTCCTCTAGCTGGCCCATCAGGTAGCTAACAGCCTGGTCTAGTTGATTCCTCTAGCTGGCCCGTCAGGTAGCTAACAGCCTGGTCTGGTTGATTCCTCTAGCTGGCCCATCAGGTAGCTAACAGCCTGGTCTGGTTGATTCCTCTAGCTGGCCCATCAGGTAGCTAACAGCCTGGTCTGGTTGATTCCTCTAGCTGGCCCATCAGGTAACTAACAGCCTGGTCTGGTTGATTCCTCTAGCTGGCCCATCAGGTAGCTAACAGCCTGGTCTGGTTGATTCCTCTAGCTGGCCCATCAGGTAGCTAACAGCCTGGTCTGGTTGATTCCTCTAGCTGGCCAATCAGGTAGCTAACAGCCTGGTCTGGTTGATTCCTCTAGCTGGCCCATCAGGTAGCTAACAGCCTGGTCTGGTTGATTCCTCTAGCTGGCCCATCAGGTAGCTAACAGCCTGGTCTGGTTGATTCCTCTAGCTGGCCCATCAGGTAGCTAACAGCCTGGTCTGGTTGATTCCTCTAGCTGGCCCATCAGGTAGCTAACAGCCTGGTCTGGTTGATTCCTCTAGCTGGCCCATCAGGTAGCTAACAGCCTGGTCTGGTTGATTCCTCTAGCTGGCCCATCAGGTAGCTAACAGTCTGGTCTGGTTGATTCCTCTAGCTGGCCCATCAGGTAGCTAACAGCCTGGTCTGGTTGATTCCTCTAGCTGGCCCATCAGGTAGCTAACAGCCTGGTCTGGTTGATTCCTCTAGCTGGCCCATCAGGTACCTAACAGCCTGGTCTGGTTGATTCCTCTAGCTGGCCAATCAGGTAGCTAACAGCCTGGTCTGGTTGATTCCTCTAGCTGGCCAATCAGGTAGCTAACAGCCTGGTCTGGTTGATTCCTCTAGCTGGCCCATCAGGTAGCTAACAGCCTGGTCTGGTTGATTCCTTTAGCTGGCCCATCAGGTAACTAACAGCCTGGTCTGGTTGATTCCTCTAGCTGGCCAATCAGGTAGCTAACAGCCTGGTCTGGTTGATTCCTCTAGCTGGCCCATCAGGTAGCTAACAGCCTGGTCTGGTTGATTCCTCTAGCTGGCCCATCAGGTAGCTAACAGCCTGGTCTGGTTGATTCCTCTAGCTGGCCCATCAGGTAGCTAACAGCCTGGTCTGGTTGATTCCTCTAGCTGGCCCATCAGGTAGCTAACAGCCTGGTCTGGTTGATTCCTCTAGCTGGCCCATCAGGTAGCTAACAGTCTGGTCTGGTTGATTCCTCTAGCTGGCCCATCAGGTAGCTAACAGCCTGGTCTGGTTGATTCCTCTAGCTGGCCCATCAGGTAGCTAACAGCCTGGTCTGGTTGATTCCTCTAGCTGGCCCATCAGGTACCTAACAGCCTGGTCTGGTTGATTCCTCTAGCTGGCCAATCAGGTAGCTAACAGCCTGGTCTGGTTGATTCCTCTAGCTGGCCAATCAGGTAGCTAACAGCCTGGTCTGGTTGATTCCTCTAGCTGGCCCATCAGGTAGCTAACAGCCTGGTCTGGTTGATTCCTCTAGCTGGCCCATCAGGTAACTAACAGCCTGGTCTGGTTGATTCCTCTAGCTGGCCCATCAGGTAGCTAACAGCCTGGTCTGGTTGATTCCTCTAGCTGGCCCATCAGGTAGCTAACAGCCTGGTCTGGTTGATTCCTCTAGCTGGCCCATCAGGTAGCTAACAGCCTGGTCTGGTTGATTCCTCTAGCTGGCCCATCAGGTAACTAACAGCCTGGTCTGGTTGATTCCTCTAGCTGGCCCATCAGGTAGCTAACAGCCTGGTCTGGTTGATTCCTCTAGCTGGCCCATCAGGTAGCTAACAGCCTGGTCTGGTTGATTCCTCTAGCTGGCCAATCAGGTAGCTAACAGCCTGGTCTGGTTGATTCCTCTAGCTGGCCCATCAGGTAGCTAACAGCCTGGTCTGGTTGATTCCTCTAGCTGGCCCATCAGGTAGCTAACAGCCTGGTCTGGTTGATTCCTCTAGCTGGCCCATCAGGTAGCTAACAGCCTGGTCTGGTTGATTCCTCTAGCTGGTCCATCAGGTAGCTAACAGCCTGGTCTGGTTGATTCCTCTAGCTGGCCAATCAGGTAGCTAACAGCCTGGTCTGGTTGATTCCTCTAGCTGGCCCATCAGGTAGCTAACAGCCTGGTCTGGTTGATTCCTCTAGCTGGCCCATCAGGTAGCTAACAGTCTGGTCTGGTTGATTCCTCTAGCTGGCCCATCAGGTAGCTAACAGCCTGGTCTGGTTGATTCCTCTAGCTGGCCCATCAGGTAGCTAACAGCCTGGTCTGGTTGATTCCTCTAGCTGGCCCATCAGGTAGCTAACAGCCTGGTCTGGTTGATTCCTCTAGCTGGCCCATCAGGTAACTAACAGCCTGGTCTGGTTGATTCCTCTAGCTGGCCCATCAGGTAACTAACAGCCTGGTCTGGTTGATTCCTCTAGCTGGCCCATCAGGTAGCTAACAGCCTGGTCTGGTTGATTCCTCTAGCTGGCCCATCAGGTAGCTAACAGTCTGGTCTGGTTGATTCCTCTAGCTGGCAAATCAGGTAGCTAACAGCCTGGTCTGGTTGATTCCTCTAGCTGGCCCATCAGGTAGCTAACAGCCTGGTCTGGTTGATTCCTCTAGCTGGCCCATCAGGTAACTAACAGCCTGGTCTGGTTGATTCCTCTAGCTGGCCCATCAGGTAGCTAACAGCCTGGTCTGGTTGATTCCTCTAGCTGGCCCATCAGGTAGCTAACAGCCTGGTCTGGTTGATTCCTCTAGCTGGCCCATCAGGTAGCTAACAGCCTGGTCTGGTTGATTCCTCTAGCTGGCCAATCAGGTAACTAACAGCCTGGTCTGGTTGATTCCTCTAGCTGGCCCATCAGGTAGCTAACAGCCTGGTCTGGTTGATTCCTCTAGCTGGCCAATCAGGTAGCTAACAGCCTGGTCTGGTTGATTCCTCTAGCTGGCCCATCAGGTAGCTAACAGCCTGGTCTGGTTGATTCCTCTAGCTGGCCCATCAGGTAGCTAACAGCCTGGTCTGGTTGATTCCTCTAGCTGGCCCATCAGGTAACTAACAGCCTGGTCTGGTTGATTCCTCTAGCTGGCCCATCAGGTAGCTAACAGCCTGGTCTGGTTGATTCCTCTAGCTGGCCCATCAGGTAGCTAACAGCCTGGTCTGGTTGATTCCTCTAGCTGGCCCATCAGGTAGCTAACAGCCTGGTCTGGTTGATTCCTCTAGCTGGCCCATCAGGTAGCTAACAGTCTGGTCTGGTTGATTCCTCTAGCTGGCCCATCAGGTAGCTAACAGCCTGGTCTGGTTGATTCCTCTAGCTGGCCCATCAGGTAGCTAACAGCCTGGTCTGGTTGATTCCTCTAGCTGGCCCATCAGGTAACTAACAGCCTGGTCTGGTTGATTCCTCTAGCTGGCCCATCAGGTAGCTAACAGCCTGGTCTGGTTGATTCCTCTAGCTGGCCCATCAGGTAGCTAACAGCCTGGTCTGGTTGATTCCTCTAGCTGGCCCATCAGGTAGCTAACAGCCTGGTCTGGTTGATTCCTCTAATCTAGAGCCAAGCGTGTACATTTTTAATCTGAAGGTAGCCTGCTATTGATACACTTGTTGAAATATGCCAGAGAATATAACAGCAGTAATTAATGAGGGAGTCTGGACAGCACAGCTGAGGGCAGGTAAAGTGACAGAGCAGCTGAGGGCAGGTAAAGTGACAGAGCAGCTGAGGGCAGGTAAAGTGACAGAGCAGCTGAGGGCAGGTAAAGTGACAGAGCAGCTGAGTGCAGGTAAAGTGACAGAGCAGCTGAGTGCAGCTCGTCCCTGAACTCGTCCCTGAACTCGTCCCTGAACTCGTCCGTGAACTCGTCCGTGAACTCGTCCGTGAACTCGTCCCTGAACTCGTCCCTGAACTCGTCCGTGAACTCGTCCGTGAACTCGTCCCTGAACTCGTCCCTGAACTCGTCCGTGAACTCGTCCCTGCACTCGTCCCTGAACTCGTCCCTGAACTCGTCCCTGAACTCGTCCGTGAACTCGTCCGTGAACTCGTCCCTGCACTCGTCCCTGAACTCGTCCCTGAAATCGTCTCTGAACTCATCCCTGAATTCGTCCCTGCACTCGTCCGTGCACTCGTCCCTGCACTCGTCCGTGAACTCGTCCGTGAACTCGTCCCTGCACTCGTCCGTGAACTCGTCCGTGAACTCGTCCGTGAACTCGTCTGTGCCAGTAAAAGGTTTTTATGTGCTATAATTCCCTGTGTGTGTGTGTGTGTGTTTGTGTGTGTAGGCCAGTGCTGCTGGGTCGTGTAGAGGAAGGTTGTGACACAGCAGTGATGAAGCTGAGCAGCGTGGCATTAGGCTCCTCCCAGACCGCGTTAGGCTCCTCCCAGCAGGGCCAAACCAGGAAGAAGAAGAAACCAAACAGGAAGAGAGACTCCTGCTCCGCCCCCGACGCCCCAGCGACCGCACAAGATGACCCGGTCCAACACAGTGACAACCGCAGTGACCGCAGCTCTGACCGTATCGGAGAGAGGAGGGAGAGAAGAGGGGAGAGGAGGAGGGAGAGGAGAGGGGAACACCCCCGCCACCGTAGCGCCGCCCCTCCTGAATCTGATTCGTCGTCTGACGGGGAGGCGGAGCGGGAGGCCAGAAGCTGGAGCAGGGAGAAAGCAAAGAGGGGGCGACGCCGCAGTGGGAGTAGCAGGGAGAGGGGAGGGGGGCTGCAGTCTGTAGGGTCTGATGAGGGGAAGGAGAACCAAGAGAAAGAGGTTCCGCTGGAGAACGGTTCCGGAGTGAAGAACCGACGATCAGGAGGAGGCGGGGAGGAGAGCAGGCGGAGCTCCCAGCGCAGGGAGGGGGCGGGGTCTCAGGTCCGTAGCCCGGGCGGTAGCTCATCATTGGCTGAGGATGGAGAGAGGGAGGGGCAGATCACTAAGAATTACGCGGAGACCGGGTCAGTGGGTGGAGACATGTCTGCTCTGTCGCCACGGAGATATGGGGGCTGCAACGCCCCTGAAGGCTGCTCCGATGACGAGCCAGAGGTCTGCAGGTAGGTGTGTATGTGTGTGTGTGTGTGTGCCTGTGTGTGTGTGTTCATCTCTGTGTTTCTGTGTGTGTGTGTGTGTGTGTGTGTGTGTGTGTGTGTGTGTGTGTGTGTGTGTGTGTGTGTGTGTGTGTGTTCATCTGTGTTTCTGTGTGTTCATCTGTGTTTCTGTGTGTGTGTGTGTTCATCTGTGTTTCTGTGTGTGTGTGTGTGTGTGTGTGTTCATCTGTGTTTCTGTGTGTGTGTGTGTGTGTGTTCATCTGTGTGTGTGTGTGTGTGTGTGTGTGTGTGTGTGTGTGTGTGTGTGTGTGTGTGTGTGTGTGTGTGTGTGTGTGTGTGTGTGTGTGTGTGTGTGTGTAGGATCTGCCACTGTGAAGGAGATGAGGAGTGTGTGTTGATCACCCCGTGCCGCTGTACAGGCAGCATGAGGTTTGTTCACCAGGACTGTCTCAACCAGTGGATCAAGTCATCGGACACACACTGCTGTGAGCTCTGCCAATACAACTTCATTATGGAGGCTCACCTTAAACCTCTTCGTAAGGTACAGAGACCTCAACACACACCTCAACACATCTGACCTCAACACACCTCAACACATCTGACCTCTATACACACCTCAACACATCTAACCTCTACACACACCTCAACACATCTGACCTCTACACACACCTCAACACACACCTCAACACATCTGACCTCTTTACACACCTCAACACATCTGACCTCAACACACACCTCAACACATCTGACCTCTATACACACCTCAACACATCTGACCTCTATACACATGTAACGGATGTGAAATGGCTAGCTAGTTAGCGGGTGCGCGCTAGTAGCATTTCAATCGGTTACGTCACTTGCTCTGAGACTTAAGTAGTGTTGCACCTTGCTCTGCAAGGGCCGCGGCCTTTGTGGCGCGATGGGTAACGATGCTTCGTGGGCGACCGTTGTTGATGTGTGCAGAAGGTCCCTGGTTCGCGCCCGTGTCGGGGCGAGGGGACGGTTTAAAGTTATACTGTTACATTGATGCTGTTGACCCGGATCACTGGTTGCTGCGGGAAAAGGAGGAGGTCGAAAGGGGGGTGAGTGTAACGGATGTGAAATGGCTAGCTAGTTAGCGGGTGCGCGCTAGTAGCATTTCAATCAGTTACGTCACTTGCTCTGAGACTTAAGTAGTGTTGCCCCTTGCTCTGCAAGGGCCGTGGCCTTTGTGGAGCGATGGGTAACGATGCTTCGTGGGTGTCAGTTGTTGATGAGTGCAGAGTTGGATGGTGAGCCGTGCATTGCATGACGTGCAATTTTGTGCTGTTCCTATCAGAATAAATCTCCATGACTGGTGCTACACGTTGGAGTTCGTGTCGAGGATTGATTGTACACAACGCAATAAGAGTACTGTTACACACACCTCAACACATCTAACCTCTATACACACCTCAACACATCTGACCTCTATACACACCTCAACACATCTGACCTCTATACACACCTCAACACATCTGACCTCTATACACACCTCAACACATCTGACCTCTATACACACCTCAACACATCTGACCTCTATACACACCTCAACACATCTGACCTCTATACACACCTCAACACATCTGACCTCTATACACACCTCAACACATCTGACCTCTATACACACCTCAACACATCTAACCTCTATACACACCTCAACACATCTGACCTCTATACACACCTCAACACATCTGACCTCTATACACACCTCAACACATCTGACCTCAACACATCTAACCTCTATACACACCTCAACACATCTGACCTCAACACATCTGACCTCTACACACACCTCAACACATCTGACCTCTACACACACCTCAACACATCTGACCTCTATACACACCTCAACACATCTGACCTCAACACATCTGACCTCTACACACACCTCAACACATCTAACCTCTATACACACCTCAACACATCTGACCTCTATACACACCTCAACACATCTGACCTCAACACATCTGACCTCTACACACACCTCAACACATCTGACCTCTACACACACCTCAACACATCTGACCTCTACACACACCTCAACACATCTGACCTCTATACACACCTCAACACATCTGACCTCTACACACACCTCAACACATCTAACCTCTACACACACCTCAACACATCTGACCTCTACACACACCTCAACACATCTGACCTCAACATAATGGGACTCAGTGGAGCTGCCCATGCTGTCAGACACCATAATGGGACTCAGTGGAGCTGCCCATGCTGTCACAGACACCATAATGGGACTCAGTGGAGCTGCCCATGCTGTCACAGACACCATAATGGGACTCAGTGGAGCTGTCCATCCTGTCACAGACACCATAATGGGACTCAGTGGAGCTGCCCATGCCGTCACAGACACCATAATGGGACTCAGTGGAACTGCCCATGCCGTCACAGACACCATAATGGGACTCAGTGGAGCTGCCCATGCCGTCACAGACACCATAATGGGACTCAGTGGAGCTGTCCATGCCGTCACAGACACCATAATGGGACTCAGTGGAGCTGCCCATGCTGTCACAGACTCCATAATGGGTCTCAGTGGAGCTGCCCATGCTGTCACAGACACCATAATGGGACTCAGTGGAGCTGCCCATCCTGTCACAGACACCATAATGGGACTCAGTGGAGCTGCCCATGCTATCACAGACACCATAACGGGACTCAGTGGAGCTACCCATCCTGTCACAGACACCATAATGGGTCTCAGTGGAGCTGCCCATCCTGTCACAGACACCATAATGGGACTCAGTGGAGCTGCCCATGCTGTCACAGACACCATAATGGGACTCAGTGGAGCTGCCCATGCTGTCACAGACACCATAATGGGACTCAGTGGAGCTGTCACAGACACCATAATGGGACTCAGTGGAGCTGCCCATGCTGTCAGACACCATAATTGGACTCAGTGGAGCTGCCCATGCCGTCACAGACACCATAATGGGACTCAGTGGAGCTGTCCATGCCGTCACAGACACCATAATGGGACTCAGTGGAGCTGCCCATGCTGTCAGACACCATAATGGGACTCAGTGGAGCTGCCCATGCTGTTACAGACACCATAATGGGACTCAGTGGAGCTGTCACAGAAACCATAATGGGACTCAGTGGAGCTGCCCATGCCGTCACAGACACTATAATGGGATTCAGTGGAGCTGCCCATGCTGTCACAGACACCATAATGGGACTCAGTGGAGCTGCCCATCCTGTCACAGACACCATAATGGGACTCAGTGGAGCTGCCCATGCTGTCAGACACCATAATGGGACTCAGTGGAGCTGCCCATGCTGTCACAGACACCATAATGGGACTCAGTGGAGCTGCCCATGCTGTCACAGACACCATAATGGGACTCAGTGGAGCTGCCCATGCTGTCACAGACACCATAATGGGACTCAGTGGAGCT
>NW_024060264.1:0-20000 GCF_016432855.1 Salvelinus namaycush
CTTCGTACCCCCCCCTCGCTTTGATCTCCTTTTGCTTTTTGTCTCGGCGGCATCTCTCTCCCTCGGCCCCCCCCCTCCCTCACACACATCCTATCGCGGAGCAGAGCCCTCCCTCTGGTGTCCCCCCCCTGCCCTCTTCTGGCCTGGCACGGTTACAGAACAGGGTATATAGTATGGATGGGTTAGAGCACTTCAGTCGACTGGCATCGGTACAGAACAGGGTAATAGTATGGATGGGGTGAGACACTTGTGGCCTGGCACGGTACAGAAACAGGGTATATGTTGGATGGGCTGAGGACACTAGGGTGGCCTGGCTACGGTACAGAACAGGGTATATAGTATCGGAGGGGTTGAGACCTAGTGGCCTGGCCGGAACAGCAACAGTGTATGATAGTATGGATGGGCTGAGGACACTTAGTGGACTGGCCAACGGAACAGACAGTGATATAGTATGGATGGCTGAGACACTAGTGGCCTAGGAACGGTTACGAACAGGGTATATAGTAGGATGGGCTTAGGCACTTAGTGGCCTAGGCACGTACAGAACAAGGTATATAATGTATAGATGGGCTGAGGACACTTAGTGGCCTGGCACGGTACAGAACAGGGTATATAGTTGAGGGCTGAGAACTTAGTGGCTGGCACGGATACAGAGAACAGGGTATATAGTTGATGGGCTGAGGACACTTAGGCTGGCCTGCACGGTACAGAACCAGGGTAACTAGTATAGGATGGGCATGAGACACTTAGTGCCTGGCACGGTACAGAACAGGGTAGATAGTATGGATGGCTGAGACACATTAGGGCCTGGACGGAACAGAAAAGGGTATTAGTATAGGATGGGCTGAGACACTTAGGGCCTGCGCACGTACAGAACAGGGTATTATTAGTATCGGTATGGGCTCGAGACACTTGAGTGCCTGGCACGGACAGAACAGGGTATATAGTATGGAATGGGCCCGAGACACTAGTGGCCTGGCACGGTACAGAAACAGGGATATAGTATGGATGGGCCGAGACACTTAGTGGCCTGGCACGGTACAGAACAGGGTATATAGTATGGATGGTGACCGACCACTTATGGCCTGGCACGGTACAGAAACGGGGTTATATAGAAGGATGGGCTGAAGACACTTAGTGGCCTGGCCGGTCAGAACAGGGTTATAGTATGATGGGCTGCAGACATTAGTGGCCTGGCACGGACAGAACAGCGGTATATAGTATGGTATGGGGGAGACACTTAGTGACCTGGCACGGATTACAGGAACAGGGTAATATAGGTATGAGATAGGGCTGAGACACTTAGTGTGCTGGCACGGTACAAGAACAGGGTAATCGTATGGATGGGCTGGACCCTTAGTGGCATGGCACGTACAGAACAGTTCGGTATATAGTATGATGGGCTGAGACACTTAGTGCCTGGCACGGTACAGAAACAGGTATATAGTATGAGATGGGCTGAGACACTTAGGGCCTGTTTCACGTACAGAACAGGTGGTATATAGTATGGATTGGGCTGAGGACTTAGGGCCTGGCACGGAACAGAACAGGGTATATAAGTATGGATGGGCTGAGGGACACTTAGTGCACTGCACGTAGCAGGAACAGGGTATGATAGTATGGTGGGCCTGGACACTTAGGCCTGGCACGGTACAGAAACAGGGTATATAGATAGATGGGCTGAGAACTAGTGGCCTGCCACGGTTACAGAACATGGGTATATAGTATGGTGGGCGGTGAGACACTAGGCCTGGCACGGTACAGAACAGGGTATATGAGTATGGATGGGCTGGAGACACATTAGTGCGCTGGGCACGCGTACAGAACAGGGTATATTAGGTATGGATGGAGCTGAGACACTAGTGCGCTGGCACTGTACAGACAGGGTATGATTAGATGGATGGTGAGACACTTAGTGGCCTGGCAAGGATACAGAACGGGTTATATAGTATGGATGGGCTGAGACACTAGTGGCTGGCACGGTACAGAACAGGGTTATAGTATGGGATGGCTGACGACATTAGGCCTGGCACGGAACAGAACGGCGTAATAGTGATGGATGGGGCTGAGACACTAGTGGACCTGGCACGGTACAGACAGGGTATATAGTATGCGATGGCTGAGACACTTAAGTGCCTGGCACGTAGAAAGAACAGGGTATATAGTATGGATGGGCTGAACACTTAGGGACCTGGCACGGAAACAGAACAGGGTATATAGTATGGAGGGCTGAGATGAGACACTTAGTGGCCTGGCACGCGTACGAAACCGGTATATGTATGGATGGCGAGACACTTAGTGGCCTGGCACGGACAGAACAGGGTATATAGTATGGATGGGAGAGACACTTAGTGGCCTGGCACGGTACAGAAAGGGTATTATGAGTATAGATTGGGCGGGAACTTAGTGGCCTGGAACGGAACAGAACAGGCGATATAGTATGGATGGGCTGAGACACTAGTGGCTCCTGGCACGGGAACAGAAACAGGGTATATTCGTATAGATTGGGGCTGAGACACGTAGTGCCTGTGGCACGGAACAGAACAGGGTATATAGTATGGATGGGCTTAGACACTTAGTAGGCTGGCACGGGAACAGAACAGGGTATATAGTATGGATGAGGCTGCTGAGACAATAGTTGGCCTGGAACTGGTACAGAACGGGTATATCGAGGATGGGCTGGAGACACTATGGCCTGGCACGGTACAGAACAGGCGTATATAGTTATAGTATGGATGGGCTTAGACACTTAGTGGCCTGGCACGGGTACAGAACAGGGTATATAGTATAGATGGGCTGAGACACTTAGTGGCCTGGCACGGTACAGAACAGGGTATATAGTATAGATGGGCTGAGACACTTAGTGGCCTGGCACGGTACAGAACAGGGTATATAGTATGGATGGGCTGAGACACTTAGTGGCCTGGCACGGTACAGAACAGGGTATATAGTATGGATGGGCTGAGACACTTAGTGGCCTGGCACGGTACAGAACAGGGTATATAGTATGGAGGCTGAGACACTTAGTGGCCTGGCACGGAACAGAACAGGGTATATAGTATGGATGGGCTGAGACACTTAGTGGCCTGGCACGGTACAGAACAGGGTATATAGTATGGATGGGCTGAGACACTTAGTGGCCTGGCACGGTACAGAACAGGGTATATAGTATGGATGGGCCGAGACACTTAGTGGCCTGGCACGGTACAGAACAGGGTATATAGTATGGATGGGCCGAGACACTTAGTGGCCTGGCACGGTACAGAACAGGGTATATAGTATGGATGGGCCGAGACACTTAGTGGCCTGGCACGGTACAGAACAGGGTATATAGTATGGATGGGCTGAGACACTTAGTGGCCTGGCACGGTACAGAACAGGGTATATAGTATAGATGGGCTGAGACACTTAGTGGCCTGGCACGGTACAGAACAGGGTATATAGTATGGATGGGCTGAGACACTTAGTGACCTGGCACGGTACAGAACAGGGTATATAGTATAGATGGGCTGAGACACTTAGTGGCCTGGCACGGAACAGAACAGGGTATATAGTATGGATGGGCTGAGACACTTAGTGGCCTGGCACGGTACAGAACAGGGTATATAGTATAGATGGGCTGAGACACTTAGTGGCCTGGCACGGAACAGAACAGGGTATATAGTATAGATGGGCTGAGACACTTAGTGGCCTGGCACGGTACAGAACAGGGTATATAGTATGGATGGGCTGAGACACTTAGTGGCCTGGCACGGAACAGAACAGGGTATATAGTATGGATGGGCTGAGACACTTAGTGACCTGGCACGGTACAGAACAGGGTATATAGTATGGATGGGCTGTGACACTTAGTGGCCTGGCACGGTACAGAACAGGGTATATAGTATAGATGGGCTGAGACACTTAGTGGCCTGGCACGGTACAGAACAGGGTATATAGTATGGATGGGCTGAGACACTTAGTGGCATGGCACGGTACAGAACAGGGTATATAGTATGGATGGGCTGAGACACTTAGTGGCCTGGCACGGTACAGAACAGGGTATATAGTATGGATGGGCTGAGACACTTAGTGGACTGGCATGGTACAGAACAGGGTATATAGTATGGATGGGCTGAGACACTTAGTGGCCTGGCACGGTACAGAACAGGGTATATAGTATGGATGGGCTGAGACACTTAGTGGCCTGGCACGGTACAGAACAGGGTATATAGTATGGATGGGCTGAGACACTTAGTGGCCTGGCACGGAACAGAACAGGGTATATAGTATGGATGGGCTGAGACACTTAGTGGCCTGGCACGGTACAGAACAGGGTATATAGTATGGATGGGCTGAGACACTTAGTGGCCTGGCACGGAACAGAACAGGGTATATAGTATGGATGGCCTGAGACACTTAGTGACCTGGCACGGAACAGAACAAGGTATATAGTATGGATGGGCTGAGACACTTAGTGGCCTGGCACGGTACAGAACAGGGTATATAGTATGGATGGGCTGAGACACTTAGTGGCCTGGCACGGAACAGAACAGGGTATATAGTATGGATGGGCTGAGACACTTAGTGGCCTGGCACGGTACAGAACAGGGTATATAGTATAGATGGGCTGAGACACTTAGTGGCCTGGCACGGAACAGAACAGGGTATATAGTATGGATGGGCTGAGACACTTAGTGGCCTGGCACGGAACAGAACAGGGTATATAGTATAGATGGGCTGAGACACTTAGTGGCCTGGCACGGAACAGAACAGGGTATATAGTATGGATGGGCTGAGACACTTAGTGGCCTGGCACGGAACAGAACAGGGTATATAGTATGGATGGGCTGAGACACTTAGTGGCCTGGCACGGTACAGAACAGGGTATATAGTATGGATGGGCTGAGACACTTAGTGGCCTGGCACGGTACAGAACAGGGTATATAGTATGGATGGGCTGAGACACTTAGTGGCCTGGCACGGTACAGAACAGGGTATATAGTATAGATGGGCTGAGACACTTAGTGGCCTGGCACGGTAGAGAACAGGGTATATAGTATGGATGGGCTGAGACACTTAGTGGCCTGGCACGGTACAGAACAGGGTATATAGTATGGATGGGCTGAGACACTTAGTGGCCTGGCACGGTACAGAACAGGGTATATAGTATGGATGGGCTGAGACACTTAGTGGCCTGGCACGGTACAGAACAGGGTATATAGTATGGATGGGCTGAGACACTTAGTGGCCTGGCACGGTACAGAACAGGGTATATAGTATGGATGGGCTGAGACACTTAGTGACCTGGCACGGTACAGAACAGGGTATATAGTATGGATGGGCTGAGACACTTAGTGGCCTGGCACGGTACAGAACAGGGTATATAGTATGGATGGGCTGAGACACTTAGTGGCCTGGCACGGAACAGAACAGGGTATATAGTATGGATGGGCTGAGACACTTAGTGGCCTGGCACGGTACAGAACAGGGTATATAGTATGGATGGGCTGAGACACTTAGTGGCCTGGCACGGTACAGAACAGGGTATATAGTATAGATGGGCTGAGACACTTAGTGGCCTGGCACGGTACAGAACATGGTATATAGTATGGATGGGCTGAGACACTTAGTGACCTGGCACGGTACAGAACAGGGTATATAGTATAGATGGGCTGAGACACTTAGTGACCTGGCACGGTACAGAACAGGGTATATAGTATGGATGGGCTGAGACACTTAGTGACCTGGCACGGTACAGAACAGGGTATATAGTATGGATGGGCTGAGACACTTAGTGGCCTGGCACGGAACAGAACAGGGTATATAGTATGGATGGGCTGAGACACTTAGTGGCCTGGCACGGTACAGAACAGGGTATATAGTATGGATGGGCTGAGACACTTAGTGGCCTGGCACGGTACAGAACAGGGTATATAGTATGGATGGGCTGAGACACTTAGTGACCTGGCACGGTACAGAACAGGGTATATAGTATAGATGGGCTGAGACACTTAGTGGCCTGGCACGGTAGAGAACAGGGTATATAGTATGGATGGGCTGAGACACTTAGTGGCCTGGCACGGAACAGAACAGGGTATATAGTATGGATGGGCTGAGACACTTAGTGGCCTGGCACGGTACAGAACAGGGTATATAGTATGGATGGGCCGAGACACTTAGTGGCCTGGCACGGTACAGAACAGGGTATATAGTATGGATGGGCCGAGACACTTAGTGGCCTGGCACGGTACAGAACAGGGTATATAGTATGGATGGGCCGAGACACTTAGTGGCCTGGCACGGTACAGAACAGGACATATAGTATGGATGGGCTGAGACACTTAGTGGCCTGGCACGGTACAGAACATGGTATATAGTATGGATGGGCTGAGACACTTAGTGGCCTGGCAACTTGCCTGTGTACACACTGGCCTTGGCTAACACAATGAAAGCTAACACAATGAAAGCTAACACAATGAAAGCTAACACAATGAAAGCTAACACAATGAAAGCTAACACAATGAAAGCTAACACAATGAAAGCTAACTGGTGTGAAAACACAAGGATGGCTGGAACTTTCTCTCACTTGCCTTCTCTCGGCTGATCTTGTTCTCTGAGATGTAGCTCGCCCAGCATGCTCTGCTCCACTTCACTGGTTGGCGGAGCTACAGCTTCTGATATGATGAACTAACATCACTGATATGATTAACGACAAATACTTCACAGACTTTTGTACAATACTCGACACCAAAACGATGCCACGGCAAAAATAAAAATAAATAAGGCAAAGTTCCAGAATGATTTAATCAACATCACGGCAGAGCGAGAGAGAGAGGTACAACACTCTCAGCTGAACATGGGTGGTTTTATACATTTCCTGCATGTCCTCCACTAATAGGGGTACCTAGGGAAACATTGACCAAAATGTTGAGTCCTAGCCTGCCACAATATTCTTCAATTAGAAGATTGTCAGGTTTAGGTGATACCCATCTGGAGCTCCCGAGTGGTGCAGTGGTCTACGGCACTGCATCTCAGTGCTAGAGGTGTCACTACAGACCCTGGTTTGATTCCAGGCTGTATCACAACCGGCCGTCATTGGGAGTCCCATAGGGCGACTCACAGTTGTCCGGGCTAGGCCGTCATTGTAAGTAAGAAATTGTTCTTAAGTTCTTAAAAGACTTGCCTAGTTAAATGAATAATTTAAAATTAAATTTTTACTCCAATAGCCGGCAGAGATGCAGTTCCGTTTAAGAGTATTTCTAGATTCAGGTAATGGATAGAATACATGGCGGTGAATGACAGTTGTTGACACTCCACTCATCTTGAATTGAGACCTGGCTGGCATTGTATGGAGTATGTACGGAGTATGTATTGAGTATTGTATGGAGTATTGTATGGAGTATGTACGGAGTATGTACGGAGTATGTACGGAGTATGCACGGAGTATGCATGGAGTATATATGGAGTATGTACGGAGTATGTATGGAGTATGTACGGAGTATGTATGGAGTATGTACGGAGTATGTATGGAGTATGAACGGAGTATGCATGGAGTATGTATGGAGTATTGTATGGAGTATGTATGGAGTATGTACGGAGTACTGTATGGAGTATGTATGGAGTATGTATGGAGTATGTACGGAGTATGTACGGAGTATGTATGGAGTACTGTACGGAGTATGTATGGGGTATGTACGGAGTATTGTATGGAGTATGTATGGAGTATTGTATGGAGTATGTATGGAGTACGTACGGAGTATGCATGGAGTATTGTATGGAGTATGTATGGAGTATGTACGGAGTATGCATGGAGTATTGTATGGAGTATGTATGGAGTATGTACGGAGTATATATGGAGTATGTACGGAGTATTGTATGGGGTATGTATGGAGTATGTATGGAGTATGCATGGAGTATGTACGGAGTATGCATGGAGTATGTATGGAGTATGTATGAAGTATGCATGGGGTATGTACGGAGTATTGCATGGAGTATGTATGGAGTATGTATGGAGTATTGTATGGAGTATGTATGGAGTATGTATGGGGTATGTACGGAGTATGCATGGAGTATGTACGGAGTATGTATGTAGTATGTACGGAGTATGTATGGAGTATGTATGGAGTATGTATGGAGTATGTATGGAGTATGTACGGAGTGTGTATGGAGTATGTACGGAGTATGTATGGAGTATGTATGGAGTGTGTACGGAGTATGTATGGAGTATTGTATGGGGTATGTACGGAGTATGTATGGAGTATGTGCGGAGTATGTATGGAGTATGTATGGAGTATGTACGGAGTATGTATGGAGTATGTACGGAGTATTGTATGGAGTATGTGTGGAGAATGTATGGAGTATGTACAGGGTATTGTATGGGGTATGTATGGAGTATGTACGGAGTATTGTATGGAGTATGTGTGGAGAATGTATGGAGTATGTATGGAGTATGTACGGGGTATTGTATGGAGTATGTATGGAGAATGTATGGAGTATGGACGGAGTATTGTACGGGGTATGTATGGAGTACGCACGGAGTATTGTATGGAGTGTGTACGGAGCATGTATGGAGTATTGCATGGAGTATGTATGGAGTATGTACGGAGTATTGTATGGAGTATGTATGGAGTACGTATGGAGTATTGTATGGAGTATGTACGGGGTATGTACAGAGTATGTATGGAGTATTGTATGGTGTATGTATGGAGTATTGTATGGAGTATGTATGTAGTATTGTATGGAGTATGTATGGAGTATTGTATGGAGTATGTATGGAGTATTGTATGGAGTATGTATGGAGTATTGTATGGAGTATGTATGGAGTTTTGTATGGGGTATGTATGGAGTATTGTATGGAGTATGTACGGAGTATTGTATGGAGTATGTACGGAGTATTGTATGGAGTATGTATGGAGTATTGTATGGAGTATTGTATGGAGTATGTATGGAGTATGTATGGAGTATTGTATGGAGTATGTATGGAGTTTTGTATGGGGTATGTATGGAGTATTGTATGGAGTATGTATGGAGTATTGTATGGAGTATTGTATGGAGTATGTATGGAGTATTGTATGGAGTATGTATGGAGTATGTACGGAGTATTGTATGGAGTATGTACGGAGTATTGTATGGAGTATGTACGGAGTATGGGTTGATCTAAAAGGAGACAGAGAAATGTGCAAACAACAACGAGCCATAACATGAACATCCATAATAAATTGGAATATGCAAATACAATAAATGTTGTAAAGCAGAAGTTAACAATGAATTTGGCTGAAAAGGGGGATGCAATAGCACGGTAGGCGGATGTTATAGAATGCTAATTTATTAATGGCTAAATAGAATGAACAATATAAAGCTAACAGTAGCAGGCTTAGCCATAAAGCTAAGTAGCATAGTAGCATAGCATAGTTATCATAACTAAGGCAATGCACAACAAGTGCAACAATTGTTAATTAACACTGCAAGTACCAAGGAGATAGACTCAAAATGGCTGTTTGACTGAGCCGTTAGCATTTCACAGCCATTAGCGGCCGATATCAACTATACAATACAAAACAATGGTGAGGGAGTCCTCTTATCGTCTTCAGCCTATTGTGGACAGTCTGAGCACTGATGGAGGGACTGTGCGTTCCTGGTGTAACTCGGGCAGTTGTTGTTGCCATCCTGTACCTGTCCCGCAGGTGTGATGTTCGGATGTACCGATCCTGTACGGTACGATCAGCTGTCCGTCCTGTCTCCCTGTAGCACTGTATTAGGTGTCTCTCATTGCAATTTATTGCCCTGGCCACATCTGCAGTCCTCATGCCTCCTTGCAGCATGGCTAAGGTATGCTCACTCAGACGAGCAGGGACCCTGGGCATCTTTCTTTTGGTGTTTTTCAGAGTCAGTAGAAAGCCCTCTTTAGTGTCCTAAGTTTTCATAACTGTGACCTTAATTGCCTACCGTCTGTAAGCTGTTAGTGTCTTAATGACCGTTCCACAGGTGCATGTTCATTCATTGTTTATGGTTCTTTGAACAAGCATGATAAACAGTGCTTAATACTAGACATCGCGCACCAGCTGTTATTGACAAATAGACACACACCCCCACCCCTCGTCTTACCAGAGGTAGCGTCTCCGTTCTGCCGGTGCATGGAAAATCCTGCTAGCTCTATATTATCCGTTTCGTCGTTCAGCCAGTGAAACATAAGATGTTAAAGTTTTTAATGTTTCGTTGGTAGGATCATCTTAATCGTAGGTCATCAGTTTTATTTTCCAATGATTGCACGTTAGCAAGTAGAACGGATGGCAGTGGGAGTTAGCTCGCTCGCCTACGGATTCTCAGAAGGATCCCTGATCTTGCAGCCTCTTTTCCGGCGTCTTTTCTTCACACAAAAGGTGTGGATCTGGGCCTGTTCCAGTGAAAGCAGAATATCCTTCTCATCAGACTCGTTAAAGGAAAAAGTTTATTCTAGTCCACGGTGAATAAATCGCTTTTCTGATATCCAGAAGTTATTTTCGGTCAAAAAAGAGACAGTAGCAGCAACATTATGTATACAATACGTTTTTTTTTAAATACGTTAAAACAAAACGCAAAAAAAATTACAAAATAGCACAATTGGTTGGGAGAATGTAAAACATCTGCCATGTTCTTCGGCGCCATCTTAACTAGGTCTTTTCTTAGTCCCTTAGCCATGGTATATTTGTAATACATATCACAAACCCCCAAGGTGCCTTATTGCTATTATAAACTGGTTTCCAATGTAATTAGAGTAGTAAAAATACATGTTTTGACATAATCATGGTATACCGTCTGATATACCAGGGCTGTCAGCAAATCAGCATTCAGGACTCGACCCACCCAGTTTATAAATACCATTATCACCATACTACTGTATATATACCATTATATCACCATAATAATGTATATATACCATTATATCACCGTACTACTGTATATATACCATTATATCACCATACTACTGTATATATACCATTATATCACCGTAATACTGTATATATACCATTATATCACCGTAATACTGTATATATACCATTATGTCACCGTAATACTGTATATATACCATTATATCACCGTAATACTGTATATATACCATTATATCACCGTAATACTGTATATATACCATTATGTCACCATAATACTTTATATATACCATTATGTCACCATAATACTGTATATATACCATTATGTCACCCTAATACTGTATATATACCATTATGTCACCGTAATACTGTATATATACCATTATATCACCGTAATACTGTATATATGCCAATATATCACCGTAATACTGTGTATATACCATTTTGTCACCGTAATACTGTATATATACCATTTTATCACCATAATACTATATATATACCATTATATCCCCGTAATACGGTGTATATACCATTATATCACCAAAATACTGTATATTTACCATTATATCACCATAATACTGTATATATACCATTTTATCACCATAATACTGTATATATACCATTATATCCCCGTAATACGGTGTATATACCATTATATCACCATAATACTGTATATTTACCATTATGTCACCGTAATACTGTATATATACCATTTTATCACCATAATAGTGTATATATACCATTATATCCCCGTAATACGGTGTATATACCATTATATCACCATAATACTGTATATTTACCATTATGTCACCGTAAAACGGTATATATACCATTATATCACCATAATACTGTATATATACCATTATGTCACCATAATAATGTATATATACCATTATATCACCATAATACTGTATATTTACCATTATGTCACCGTAAAACGGTATATATACCATTATATCACCATAATACTGTATATATACCATTATGTCACCATAATAATGTATATATACCATTATATCACCATAATACTGTATATATACCATTATGTCACCATAATAATGTATATATACCATTATATCACCATAATACTGTATATTTACCATTATGTCACCGTAAAACGGTATATATACCATTATATCACCATAATACTGTATATATACCATTATGTCACCATAATAATGTATATATACCATTATATCACCATAATACTGTATATTTACCATTATGTCACCGTAAAACGGTATATATACCATTATATCACCATAATACTGTATATATACCATTATGTCACCATAATAATGTATATATACCATTATATCACCATAATACTGTATATATACCATTATATCACCGTAATACTGTATATATACCATTATATCACCATAATACTGTATATATACCATTATATCACCATAATACTGTATATATACCATTCTATCACGTATAGAGTTGCAAGAAAAGGAAATAAAGTAGAAGGACGAGCTAAACTGTATAATTATGCTTGTCATCCATCATCATCACCGGCATCCATCATCATCACCATCATCCTCAGCATCACAGTCATCCACCATCATCACCGGCATCCATCATCATCACCATCATCCTCATCATCATCGTCATAATCACAACCCTGTTTATCAGGACCGATCCAACTCAGAATGCGCCCATCTTCTCTACAAGAGCCTTCCAACCAATATTAAAGATCCATTCCTCAAGAGACACAGGCCACCCCAGAGTCCATGTCACAAGAAATAAGGCACATGTCAAGTAGATCAATAAAGATGTAATTAAGTACATCTTCTGACTGGGTTGGTGGTGAAGGTCCAGGGTTGGGGGAGGAGGGTGGACGTGGAGGGGGAGGTATAGTGTTGAGTTGGGGACAGAGAGACCAGACATACTGAAGCATTGTCTATTAAAACCATTTTATAAACATATGTCTTCTCTAAACCCATGAGAAAACCAAACATCAAAAATATCCATGGCTGTACATAACGGAACAAAAGTCATTTGAAGAAACTGAAAACTATTTGGGCTTAATTACAAGAATACATAAAATAATCAATTTAATTAGTGTTTTAGCATTTATTCAAAGAAGAAAAATGTATCTGAAATGTTCTGCGTCAGAAAAAAAGTGTTATTGGTAATTAACAGGAGGAGATGGGGACGTTTAGTGTTATTGGTAATTAACAAGAGGATATGGGGACATTTAGTGTTATTGGTAATTAACAGGAGGAGATGGGGACATTAACTGTTATTGGTAATTAACAGGAGGAGAAGGGGACATTTAGTGTTATTGGTAATTAACAGGAGGAGATGGGGACATTTAGTGATATTGGTAATTAACAGGAGGAGATGGGGACATTTAGTGTTATTGGTAATTAACAGGAGGAGATGGGGACATTTAGTGATATTGGTAATTAACAGGAGGAGAAGGGGACATTTAGTGTTATTGGTAATTAACAGGAGGAGAAGGGGACATTTAGTGTTATTGGTAATTAACAGGAGGAGATGGGGACATTTAGTGATATTGGTAATTAACAGGAGGAGATGGGGACATTTAGTGTTATTGGTAATTAACAGGAGGAGATGGGGACATTTAGTGTTATTGGTAATTAACAGGAGGAGATGGGGACATTTAGTGTTTTTTTTGTAATGAACAGGAGGAGATGGGGACATTTAGTGTTATTGGTAATTAACAGGAGGAGATGGGGACGTTTAGTGTTATTGGTAATTAACAGGAGGAGAAGGGGACATTTAGTGTTATTGGTAATTAACAGGAGGAGATGGGGACATTTAATGTTATTGGTAATTAACAGGAGGAGATGGGGACATTTAATGTTATTGGTAATTAACAGGAGGAGATGGGGACATTTAGTGTTATTGGTAATTAACAGGAGGAGATGGGGACATTTAGTGTTATTGGTAATTAACAGGAGGAGATGGGGACATTTAGTGTTATTGGTAATTAACAGGAGGAGATGGGGACATTTAGTGTTATTGGTAATTAACAGGAGGAGATGGGGACATTTAGTGTTATTGGTAATTAACAGGAGGAGATGGGGACATTTAGTGTTATTGGTAATTAACAGGAGGAGCTGGGGACATTTAGTGTTATTGGTAATTAACAGGAGGAGATGGGGACATTTAGTGTTATTGGTAATTAACAAGAGGATATGGGGACATTTAGTGTTATTGGTAATCAACAGGAGGAGATGGGGACATTTGGTGTTATTGGTAATTAACAAGAGGAGCTGGGGACATTTAGTAGTCTGCATGTATACTGTACATACGTAGAATGGAGTGTGAATGAGGCATATACAGAGACTTCTTCTCTCACTCTCTCTTGCTGCTAAATGGCGATGTTTTACATGTCATGGAGAAGATTATAAATTAATTATACATTGATTTAAACATAACATTTAAATAATGTTGAAAAGTATTTTACAAACAGGCAAAGCTGCTGTAAAAAAACTTTCCAATACTGGCGTTGTAAGGAAGTCAAACTTCCCCTTTATCAGGTGTGTGGGAACAACGTGAGAGCGTCAAATAAAAGAGAAACCTGAACACTGCTCCTGCGAACGTCACTTATTTTATAAAAGAGAAGCCTGTACACTGCTCCTGCTAACATCACTTATTTTATAAAAGAGAAACCTGTACACTGCTCCTGCTAACATCACTTATTTTATAAAAGAGAAACCTGTACACTGCTCCTGCTAACATCACTTATTTTATAAAAGAGAAGCCTGAACACTGCTCCTGCTAACATCACTTATATTATTCAAGCTTACGTGTCGGCCTCTTGGCCTTTTTGCCTTGTTGATTTTACATTTACATTTTAGTCATTTAGCAGACGCTCTTATCCAGAGCGACTTACAGTAGAGTGCATACATTTTATTACATTTTTTTTTTTCTTTTTCTTTTTTACATTTTTCATTACATTTTACATACTGAGACAAGGATATCCCTACCGGCCAAACCCTCCCTAACCCGGACGACGCTATGCCAATTGTGCGTCGCCCCACGGACCTCCCGGTTGCGGCCGGCTGCGACAGAGCCTGGGCGCGAACCCAGCCCAGCCTGGGCGCGAACCCAGAGACTCTGGTGGCGCAGCTAGCACTGCGATGCAGTGCCCTAGACCACTGCGCCACCCGGGAGGTTGATGAAGTGCTCTTATCTCTTTTTCTTTCCTGAAAGTCCAATTGAAAAAGCTGTCAAATGCAAAGTGCTGAGTGGGAGACATGTAGACTCCATACTGTGGTCTTTATAAAGTAGCAGAGAGCCGTGGAAGACAGCACCCTGTGTAGAGAGCAGACACGGTGGACAGGTAACACGTAATTTATATTGTTGACATAAGATATGCTAAATATGCTAAGTTAGCTAACGATGTCATAATGAGCGAACATGTTGTATGGAGGAGCAGGTGAAATATCTCTGTCTGTCCACCATGCTTTTCTGTGTTAAAGTGGTATTTTTTTTCAAACACGTACCTACTCAAACTTTCTCTTTCTCGCACACACACACGCACACACACACGCACACACGCACACACACACACACACACACACACACACACACACACACACACACACACACACACACACACACACACACACACACACACACACACACACACACACACACACTACAGTCTAGTAGACATCCCAGTATATGTGGTCACATTTCACTCCTAAACTTTCACACAGTATAAACCCATGCTGTCGTCTAAGTGTGAGCGTCTGTCTGAGCTAAGCAGGATGCTGTCTGGTAAGTGGTTTTATAAGAACTGCTAGTCAACCATTAATGCCTCTATAAACGCTGCATCAGTCAGAGCACTCAAACACCAGAATGGACCTTAAATGGTGGAGGTTATTGGACAAAGAACCACAAGTAGGTATTTTACTGTACCGCGCAATGAGAGAGGCAGAGAGGTAGAGAGAGAGACAGGGGGGAGACAGAGACAGAGGGGGGAGACAGAGGGGGAGAGAGAGAGGGAGAGAAGGGGAGAGGGAGAGACAAGGGGGAGACAGAGACAGAGGGGGGGAGACAGAGACAGAGGGGGGGGAGAGAGAGACAGATGGTGGAGAGAGGGGGGGAGAGACAGAGACAGAGAGGGGAGAGAGAGAGAGAGAGAAGGGGAGAGGGAGAGACAAGGGGGAGACAGAGACAGAGGGGGGGAGAGAGAGAGACAGGGGGGAGAGAGGGGGGGAGAGGGAGAGACAGGGGGGAGACAGAGACAGAGGGGGGGAGACAGAGACAGAACTCTTTAACATCATCCTTAACTCTGGCATCTTCCCGAATATTTGGAACCTTGGACTGATCACCCCAATCCACAAAAGTGGAGACAAATTTGACCCCAATATTTAACGTGAGATGTGCATCAACAGCAACCTTGGGAAAATCCTCTGCATTATCATTAACAGCAGACTGGTACATCTCCTCAGTGAAAACAATGTAATGAGTAAATGTCAAATTGTCTTTTTACCAAGTGATCGTACGACAGACCACGTATTCACCCTGCACACCCCATTTGACAAACAAACAAACCAAAACAAAGGCAAAGTCTTCTCATGCTTTGTTGATTTCAAAAAAAGCCCGCCGACTCAGTTTGGCATGAGGGTCTGCTATACAAATTGATGGAAAGTGGTGTTGGGGTAAAAACATATAAGACTATAAAATCCATGTACACAAACAACAGGTGTGCGGTTAAAATGCATGCAGAATTCTGCAAATATATCCTCTGTGTACAACTTAAAACAACAGTAACGTGGTGCGTACTGGCGGCAGAGAAGTAGCAGGAGAGCGAAAACTGATTTACAACGGTGTCGTTTAACTTCTTTGCTATAGGGGGCAGCATTTTCACTTTTGGATGAATTTCGTGCCCATAGTGAACTGCCTCCTACTCTGTCCCACATGCTAATATATAGATATTATTATTACTATTGGATAGAAAACACTCTGAAGTTTCTAAAACTGTTTGAATGATGTCTGTGAGTATAACAGAATGCATATGGCAGGCAAAAACCTGAGAAAAAATCCAAACAGGAAGTGAAAATTCTGAGAGTGGTCGTTGTTAAAGTCATCGCCTATTAAATTCCCTGTAATATATGGATCTGTTTGCACTTCATTTACACTCATTCCACTAGATGTCAACAGGCAGTAGAACGTGGAATGAAGCTTATGCTGTGTTGTGGGACCGGATGGGAGGGGAATGAGTCAGTGGTCTGGCAGATTAACAGTTCTTGGTCACGCGCTTTCCTCATTATATTGTCTTGCGTTCCATTACTTATAGAGACTGAAAATAATTCTCCGGTTGATAACAACATCCTGAAGATTGATTCTCTACTAAGTTTGACCAGTTTATTCGACCTGGAATAAAAAGAATTAAAGTTTTCGTCCGACGTTTGCCTGCATCTGCGCGAGCGTTTGGACACATGTACTACACATGCTAGCAAAATTAGCTAATTGGACATAAATAATGGACATTATCGAACAAAACAACGATTTATTGTGGAACTAGGATTCCTGGCACTGCATTTTGATGAAGATAATCAAAGGTAAGGGAATATTTATGATGTAATTTCGTATTTCTGTTGACTCCAACATGGCGGAGAAATGTTGTTACATCTGAGCTCCGTCTCAGATTATTGCATGGTGTGCTTTTTACGTAAAGTTTTTTTTAAATCTAACACAGCGGTTGCATTAGGAATAAGTGTATCTTTAATTATATGTAAAACATGTATCTTTCATCAAAGTTTATGATGAGTATTTCTGTTATTTGACGTGGCTCTCTGTAATTACTCCGGATATTTTGGAGGCATTTCTGAACATGGCGCCAATGTAAACCGAGATTTGTGGATATAAGTATGCACATTATCGAACAAAACATAAATGTATTGTGTAACATGAATTCATATGAGTGTAGTCTGATGAAGATGTTCAAAGGTTAGTGATTAATTTTATCTCTATTTCTGGTTTTTGTTACTACTATCTTTTGCTGGGAAAATGGCTGTGTTTTTCTGTGGCTACGTACTGAGCTAACATAATTGTTTGGTGTGCTTTCCCCGTAAATCCTTTTTGAAATCAGACATGTTGGCTGGATTCACAGCATGTGTAGCTTTAATTTGCTGTCTTTCATGTGTGATTTCATGAAAGATTGATTTTTATAGTAATATATTTGAATTTGGCGCGCTACATTTTTTCTGGATTTTGGCCAAGTGGGACGCTACACGGCTTCCGACTTCGACGGAAGCCGTGACAACAACAAATAATGCATGCAGAGCAGAATTAGGCTGATACCCACTAATTATCAAAATCCAGAAAATGGACGTTAAATTCTACAACCACCTTAAAGGAAGTGATTCCCAAACCTTCCATAACAAAGCCATCACCTACAGAGAGATGAACCTGGAGAGATGAACCTGGAGAAGAGTCCCCTAAGCAAGCTGGTCCTGGGGCTCTGTTCATAAACACAAACACACGCCACAGAGCCCCAGGACAACAGCACAATTAGACCCAACCAAATCATGAGAAAACAATAAGATCATTACTTCCAATGTGTCAAGTAATTTAAAAAAAATAACAGAGCAAACTAGAATGCTATTTGGCCCAAAACAGAGAGTACACAGTAGCAGAATTGTCACGACTTTTGCCGAAGTTGGCTCCCCTGCCTGTTCGGGCGGTGCTCGGCGGTCGTCGTCACCGTCCTACTAGCCGCCACCGATCCCTTTTTCGTTTGTCTGTTTGTTTTGTCTCATTAGTTGCACCTGTGGTTTTTGGTTTCGTAAATGAGCTTCCCTATAATTAGGAGTTTGACCCGCCCTTGTTTTGTGCGGGATTGTCTTTTGGTTACGTGTGTGTGTTTTGGGTTTTGCAAGTGTTTCTCTGCGCCCTGGATGTTCGGGCTTATCATTTTTTGTGAAATAGTAAAAAGGAATATTTTTCCCAAGCGGCTCTCTCTCTGCGTCTGATTCTTTCACCCACATAGTCCCGCGTGACAAGAATACCTGACCACTGTGACTGACCCAAACTTAAAGAAAGCTTTGACTATGTACGGACTCAGTGACCATAGCCTTGCAATTGAGAAATGCTGCCATGTGCTGCCAAAACAGGCTATGTGCACTCTTCTCACAAAATGAGGTGGAAACTGATCTGCACTTCCTAACCTCCTGCCCAATGTATGACCATATTAGAGACACATATTTCCCTCAGATTACACAGATCCACAAAGAATTCGAAAACAAACCCAATTTTGATAACCTCCCATATCTACTGGGTGAAATACCACAGTGTGCCATCACAGCAGCAAGATTTGTGACCTGTTGCCACAAGAAAAGGTCAACCAGTGAAGAACAAACACCATTGTAAATACAACCCATATTTCTGCTTATTTATTTACTTTGTACTTTAACCATTTGTACATCGTTACAACACTGTATATATACATAATATGACATTTGTAATGTCTTTATTCTTTTGGAACTTCTGTGAGTGTAATGTTTACTGTACATTTTTATTGTTTATTTCACTTTTGTATATTATCTACCTCACTTGCTTTGGCAATGTTAACATATGTTTCCCATGCCAATAAAGCCCCTTGAATTGAAATTGAATTTAAATTGAATTGAATTGAATTGAATTGAAATTGAATTGAATTTGAATTGAATTGTGAGGCAGAGAAAGAGAGAGAAAGAGAGAGGCAGAGAAAGAGAGAGGGGCAGAGAGAGAGAGAGGGGGCCAGAGAGAGCGAAAGAGGGCCAGAGAGGGCCAGAGAGCAAGAGAGAGAGAAAGGGGGTGGGCAGAGAGCGAGAGAGAGGGGGGCAGAGAGAGCAAGAGGGGCAGAAAGAGAGATATACAAATCACAAATTCAAATGGGCTATTCTTAAACTCTTCAACATTATCAGCAGCTCTGGCATCTTCCCTAAACTTTCACACAGTATAAACCCATGCTGTCGTCTGTGTGTGAGCGTCTGTCTGAGCTAAGCAGGATGCTGTCTGGTAAGTGGTTTTATAAGAACTGCTAGTCAACCATTAATGCCTCTATAAACGCTGCATCAGTCAGAGCACTCAAACACCAGAATGGACCTTAAATGGTGGAGGTTATTGGACAAAGAACCACAAGTAGGTATTTTACTGTACCGCACACTGAGAGAGGCA
>NW_024060264.1:25000-35273 GCF_016432855.1 Salvelinus namaycush
AGCCATATTAACTAAGGCTGGTTTAAATTCTATTTTCCTATGACCATATGGGTTAAAATTATTTTTCTTTGTGGAGTTTTTCAGAGTAGTGATTTTATTTTGATTAGGTTATTTGAAACTGTGTTTTATCTTTTGTACCAGTAGAAGTTTTGTTTTATACATTACTCTCATGGAAAGTTATGTGTTAAAAAAATGGGGGAGGATTCAGTTCTTTGAGGTTTTGGATTGAAGTTTATATACACCTTGATATGTGAAGGAGTGTATTGTATTGTTGTGTTTGTTCTGTTCTATTCCCGAGGGGTTATAGGTCTAACTTCCTGATCCTTTGGCTCTACGATGGAGTTGACAGTGAAATGGGGAGTATAAGCCAATTAGAAATAATAGTTTCTATAGAATGTGTGGATATTCTCTATGAAATATGTTTAGAATTGTATTAAGAATAATTGGTCAAAGTAAAAATGTATCATGTAGTTAATGAACTGAACTAAACTGTTGTTCTGATCTGTTCTTTCGAGGTTATCGTGAAAAGTGACATCAGACGGTATCTTAATGCATGGAAGAGATAATTGGACCGAACAGTGTGTGTAGCTCAAAGCCCCCTCTAACTGGCTGAAGAAGAGTGACAAAGGCGTTGAATAAGGCCCTGTCTGGACCACTTCTACCAGAATTCGGTGTACAGTATCCGATCTAAGCTATCAACTGCTTTTCTCTCATGTTTCTCTCAGGAGTGTGAGAGGAGTCCACGTGGAGTGAGCATGGAGAGTGATCTGTTCTAAACTTTTCTTATGTTGCTGGTATACTGGTTGACGAATGGACAAGACATAATGAGTGGTAAAGGTGAGACAATGAAATTGGGACATTATCATGGGCCATCCACTTTGAACTGTAAAGTTATCTGAAGAGAAGAACGAAAAGGACGCCAGAAGAATCAGTGCCTGAAGGAGGGGGTTGTCCCTTCATTGTCACAGTAGCTTATATGTAATACATTGTTTTAGACTTTTGGGGTATCAGGTTGATTGTAGAGGTCTACGCCACGTAAAATTATAGTAATTTAGATTAAGAATGCATTAAGATACTGATCTGTATTATAATCATGATTATAAAAGTTAATAGTAGAATTATGGGATAATTATACTGAATGTTAATGTGAATGTAAATTCTGCCAATATTGATGTGTGTTAAATTTAGTTTTTTACTTTGAGTGATAAGACCAATTTGAATCACTGAGGAATGTCATTCTACATTTTGGTTGGATAATTAGTTGGGTTGAAGCTATGATTTGGAATATGAATGATTTCCCTGACCTATTTTCTATTCTGAGCATAAGGACTGAGAGGGAAGACTGTCCTATATGTTATGATGATATATTATGTGTTTAGATACTGGTTCTCATGTAACTTAGGGAGCATTTATATGTTATGTTTTTTTTTTTTTCTCAACAATGGATTATTCTGTGTGATTAAACCTGTGCAAGTCTGTCTTGTAGAATAAAGGTTGCAAACGGAGTTTCAGAAGGGAGAAAGCTTACATATAAGCTACTGTGACAATGAAGGGATTTGATTCTTTATTTTTATTTTAAATATTGAAAAAAAAATGCATATACTCTGCAACTACTGTTAGATAAATGTGTAAAGTTATTGTTCTGATTCTAGAGAAGGGACAATGTCCCTTGAGAGGGGAATGTCGTGGCTGAATCAGATGTAGCTAGGTAACATAGATAGATAAGATGTTATTTTCATCATATGCTTGTGAGATACTGTGGGCAGTTGCATTTTCCCTTCTGAGCTAGGGCTTAGTCACTTGGGGCCCAGAGAGGGGAGAGGTCAGGCTTGTCTTCATATGTCAATGTATCTGTTAAGCCATGTGGTGCTATGTAGAATATCAGAAGGGGAGGAGGACAGAATGGAACATTGTTTTCTTATGGGAATGTGTCTGTAACTATTCCTAAACCATGTGAAAGGATGGCGTTATTAACTTCTTGACGCTAGGGGTCAGATTTTTTTATATTTTTTAAATAACGCTCCCAAGGTGAACGGACTATTGTTCAGGTCCAGATCGTAGAATATGCATATAATTTACAGATTAGGATAGAAAACACTCCAAAGTTTCCAAAACTGTCAAAATATTGTCTGTGAGTATAACAAAACTGATTTTGTAGGCGAAAAGCTGAGGAAATCTAAACCGGAAGTGATTTTTTATTTTTTTTATCTGTGTTTCATTGCCCGTCTTTCTTCCATTTAAAATCGTATCAACCAGATTCCTTTTCCAATGGCTTCCTCAGGCTGTGACCAGGCGTTAGACATAGTTTCAGGCTTTTATTTTGAAAAATGAGCGAGATTTTTCAAAACTAGTCAGGTGTCCTTTGATTAGTTCCTGCGCGCGAGAGGGTAGCTCTCCATTTCCTTCTCTCTTTTATTGAATAGGTTTACGGTCCAGTTGAAATATTATCGATTATGTATGTTAAAAACAACCTGAGGATTGATTATAAAAAACATTTGACATGTTTCTACGAACATTACGGATACTTTTTGGAATTTTCGTCGAACGGAACGAGGCTGTAGTTTTCTGAACATAACGCGCAACCCAAATGGGTTTTTTTTGTTATAAAAGTAATATTTATCGAACAAAAATAACATTTATTGTGTAACTGGGAGTCTCGTGAGTGCAAACATCCGAAGATTATCAAAGGTAAGCGATTAATTTTATTGCTTTTCTGACTTTCGTGACCATGCTAATTTGGGGCTAACTGTTCTAGCATTGATTGATACACTCACAAAAGCTTGGATTGCTTTCGCTGCAAAGCATATTTTCAAAATCTGACACGATAGGTGGATTAACAACAAGCTAAACTGTGTTTTGATATATTTCACTCGTGATTGCATGATTATAAATATTTTTAGTAATATTTTTGAATCTGATACGTTTGGGAATTTTCTTCTGCCTTTCAGGACCGGAACGAGGCTGTGGTTTTCTGAACATAACGCGCAACCCTGATTTCACCAAAGAGACACCGATCTCATCATAACCTGCTGCTGATATCTTTAAGTTACCGATTACCTCCATCACCTCCATTACATCAGGTGAAATACATGAACAAAGTAGAGTAAATATGTGTGTGTCGAATCAGTGGACTATAGCTGAGTCACTTGCCATAGGCCTACGAGAGGGAGGGTGAACGACCAGCTGATCAGACTTCAGCTATGCGATGTTGCCTTTTTTTTGTTTTTCTTCAGCTAGTTGTGTCAGCAGTTCCTTTCTTTTGAGACTTTTCAGAAGAAGTCTTCATGGATGAAGATGTTGGTTCAACACTATAGATCTACGTCGTCCATCGGAAAGAAAGTGCCATTCCTATGTGCCCATCTCTATGAGTATGTCTATGTCCCGGGAAATGTTCTTGTTACTTGCAAACTCATGCTAATCGCATTAGCCTACGTTAGCTCAACCGTCCCGCAGGGGACCCACCAACCCTAAAGACGTTTTTAACTTCTACTTCATCACAATCCCGGATCCGGGAGCACCCCCATCAGTAAAAAAGCTGACTAGCATAGCCTAGCATAGCGTCACAAGTAAATACTAGCATCTAAATATCATTAAATCACAAGTCCAAGACACCAGATGAAAGATACACATCTTTTGAATCCAGCCATCATTTCTGATTTTTTTAATGTTTTACAGGGAAGACACAATATGTAAATCTATTAGCTAACCACGATAGCAAAAGACACCACTTTTTTTTCCCACCATTTTTTTCCTGCATAGGTAGCTATCACAATTTCGACCAAATAAAGATATAAATAGCCACTAACCAAGAAACAACTTAATCAGATGACAGTCTGATAACATATTTATTGTATAGCATATGTTTTGTTAGAAAAATGTGCATATTTCAGGTATAAATCATAGTTTACCATTGCAGCCACCATCACAACTCTCACCAAAGCAACTAGAATAACTACAGAGACCATCGTGTATTACCTAAATACTCATCATAAAACATTTCTGAAAAATACACAGCGTACAGCAAATGAAAGACAAAGATCTTGTGAATCCAGCCAATATTTCAGATTTTTTAAGTGTTTTACAGCGAAAACACAATATAGCATTATATTAGCTTACTACAATAGCCAACCACACAACAGCATTGATTCAGGCCAACAATAGCGATAACGAATAAACCAGCAAAAGATATTAATTTTTTCACTAACCTTCTCAAACTTCTTCAGATGACAGTCCTATAACATCATATTACACAATACATATAGAGTTTGTTCGAAAATGTGCATATTTAGCGGCACAAATCGTGGTTATACAATGAGAAAAGTAGCCAAACTGCCAACAATATGTCGGGAGAAATCTTGGGAGAGGCACCTAGTCTAATCAGTAACTAATCCTAAACTTGACTAAAAAATACAGGTTGCACAACAAATGAAAGATACATTAGTTCTTAATGCAATCGCTGTGTTAGATTTTTTAAATTAACGTTACTACGACATACAGCGTGCGTTAAAGCGAGACCGCACTGAGATTCATGGCGGAATATGAGTTTAACATTTTTCAACAGAACAACGAATTAACATCATATATAGTTCTTACTTTTTGATGAGCTCCCATCAGAATCTTGGGCAAGGTGTCCTTTGTCCAAAATAATCGTTGCTCGGTTGTAGATTGTCGCCTTCAACGTTGGAATTAGCAGTAAACATTAGCCATGTGGCAAAGACGTGCCCAACTCACTAAAACGCAGCATAAATAAATATCCGAAAATCGCAATATAATGATATAAAATGATATAACTCGGTTTAATATAACAACATTATGATGTCTTTAACACCTATATCGAATAAAAACAGAGCCAGATATATCTAAGGGCTATAAAGGGAGCGTTCTATAACGACAGCCAGAGGTCCTTTCTGCGTCCTGGTGAAGAGGACAAATGACGGACCCCACGTTCCCAGCCCATTTATAAGCTCTCAGATCTGCCTAGCAACACCATTTCAATTCTCACTATTCGCTGACATCCAGGGGAAGGCGTATGCAGTGCATCTCAACCAATAGAAGACAGGCAAATTAATAAACTGACCTCAGAACAGCCAGCAGATTTCAGCATTCTCACATCCTCATAGGAAAATTGCTCCAACTCGAGTTCTGTTTTACTCACAGATATAATTCAAACGGTTTTAGAAACTAGAGAGTGTTTTCTATCCAATAGTAATAATAATATGCATATTGTATGAGCAAGAATTGAGTACGAGGCAGTTTAATTTGGGAACGAAATTATTACAAAGTGCAAACAGCACCCCCTATTGAGAAAAGGTTAAAAGGCAGAAGCTTGAAATTTAGAACAATAGAAAGTGGCTTTAGCAGTGGATACAGAGGAGAAGGTAGAGTGGAGGGAGGGGAAGGATGATAGGTCCTCCGGAAGTTTAGTTTTACTTCATTTCAGCTCAGCTGCCTGCAGCCCTGTTCTGTAAGATCACAATAAGTCACACAGCCACGGAGCAAGAGGGGAAGGCCGAGCCGGGAGGAAAGGGGACAGCGAGAGTCATAGTATGCGGAAAGGGAGGATAGTCGATGAGGCAGAATCAGAAGACATCAGAGAGGATTTAGCAGAAGGGAGAGATGATAGAATAGAAGAGGAAAGAAAATACAAAAATTGCGACGACCCATGACCATCTGGATAAGGGGCTGAGGGGTTAGGGTTGGAGGAGCGGGAGACAGAAAAGGAAACTAAGTAGTGATCAGAGACCTGGAGGGGGGTTACAGTGAGATTAGTAGGAGAACAGAGACCTGGAGGGGGGTTACAGTGAGATTAGTAGGAGAACAGAGACCTGGAGGAGGGTCACAGTGAGATTAGTAGGAGAACAGAGACCTGGAGGGGGGTCACAGTGAGATTAGTAGGAGAACAGAGACCTGGAGGGGGGTCACAGTGAGATTAGTAGTGATCAGAGACCTGGAGGGGGGTCACAGTGAGATTAGTAGGAGAACAGAGACCTGGAGGGGGGTCACAGTGAGATTAGTAGGAGAACAGAGACCTGGAGGAGGGTTACAGTGAGATTAGTAGGAGAACAGAGACCTGGAGGGGGGTTACAGTGAGATTAGTAGGAGATCAGAGACCTGGAGGAGGGTCACAGTGAGATTAGTAGGAGAACAGAGACCTGGAGGAGGTTACAGTGAGATTAGTAGGAGAACAGAGACCTGGAGGGGGGTTACAGTGAGATTAGTAGGAGAACAGAGACCTGGAGGAGGTTACAGTGAGATTAGTAGGAGAACAGAGACCTGGAGGAGGGTTACAGTGAGATTAGTAGGAGAACAGAGACCTGGAGGAGGGTCACTGTACTGGTGAGAGAGAGAGCTGCGTTAGAGGGGAGACTGGTAGAGAGACGTAACTAGGTATGGTGGGAGACGTGTAGAGGGGGAGACTTGTAGTAGGGGACATGCTGGTAGTTAGGGAGTATCTGGGTTACGTTATGTGAGAGACTGGTAAGTAGTTGGGAGACTGGTAGGGTGGAAGGACATGGGTGGGGTGGAGAGCTGTTAGTTAGGGAGACTGAGTAGTAAGAGGTAGACTGGTTAGTTGTAGGGAGACGGTATTAAGAGGAGTAGCTGGTTAAGCGGTGAGGTGAGTCCTGGTATGGGGTAGTACATGACCACGCTTCTATATAACAACGTAGTTCCCATGCTCACGTCCCAAGGTCTACACGTGACACCAGCACTCCATCTCCATTCGATAGTCCCAGGGGCTATAGGCACTCGGCTTAGCGGCCGTAATAATTTATAGGGGCTTCGCTTAGAACGCCGGTTCCATAAACCTAGTGGGGCTGCCTGCGGCTACTTGGGCAGGGGCTGCTCGCCGCTAAAAGATCGCTAAATATATAGCATTTTTAGACATTGATTAACAACTACAAGATTTAACCCCACACTTCCTTCACCCTACCAGTGCATTCCAACTGCTCAGTGACATGACGAGTTTCCAACAAGGCTCGCACACCTACTACAATCGAGAATCACAGGAACTGACCTACATATATCCCTAGCAACGGTTGATGCTTCCTTCCAACCCTGGAAATTGCCTCCCTGGAGCGGGCTCAGACACCCTGGGCATACTGCTGCTGTATGATCCTCCGCTCCAGCCAACAATTTCTCCACCATACTTTCCCCTCTGGATTAATCATTCAACATAAATGTTTTTCTTTTTTTAAAAAAAACGTAAGCTATGTTTCACCCTAGTCAATTTTCTAAGTTTTATACACAGCTGGCATTTCTACCCGGCTATTGATCTCTGCGCCCTCATCTATTGGTGGATCTTCAACCCATGACTGTCTAGGTAAATCTGACCGGATGACTTCCGTTAGCTTTAAACCCAGTGATGAACCACCTCCAACTCATGAAAAATCTCTCATGCACCAACTTACTGAAAACGAAACACCTCGTAATATTCGACAGTTTAAAACCTGCAACAGCTTTGCTTCTTGCTCGGCCCGTCACTCCGGCAGTACGTAACCGCACCGTATGTGGTATCAAGACATATCGCACGGATACTCTGAAGCCCTTATAGACGACGCTGCTAAATGGCACGACCAAAAATCATCTCTCTGCTACCATTGGACAAAAATCGTGAACTCTTAGATCTTTTAACCGCAACCGCCTGCCGCAACAATAGCACGTCTTTCGCTCATCGCCCTCTGACTAACCCCACCCCAGGTTCTACAATAAACTTGCTTGTAGCATGTACCTTGCACTTGCCCGCCACGACGCGGAAGCTACTCTCACTTGATGCTGTATGGGCTTTATATAACCTTAACAAACAAGAAACACTTCCTCTCTGCCCCCATAACCGAGCATATAACTAAGTGTTAGACAATTCGAGAAAGGAACTACCTTACCTAACCCTGACCTGACTCCTTGCTAAAATGTTCTGCGCAGACGCCCTCGCAGACTGTCCAACGTACGCTCGAGCGCTCCCTCTAACAATCCTGCTATGCTCGCAGTCGAAGCGACCATCACGAGACAGTCCGGGGGGTCGCCTCGGCGTCACGCGGCAGCCTCAGAGTGATTTCTTGTATCCTTAACAAATAATCACCTCTCTTAAGGCTCACATGCGACCACAAGTCCCTACCTCCCTATCGGGACACCCTGTCGACACTTGCCGGTGAAAATTGAAAATGGACAGCGCCAACGCACTAGTCTATTATACAATCCCATAACCATGTACAATTAATAGCTCTCTATCGAGATCTCACTACATTCTAAACTCTCAACCTTATTATGGGTACAATTCACCCACCAGAGTGTCTTAAACCTATCGGTTTAATCAAAATTAAAATGCACCTCTGTTGCCATCTGTCTACACTGCACTATGTCCCTAGACCTTGATCCAATACGGCCGCTTCTACAACGAAAACCCTACCGACCATCCCCGCCAACTGCCCCGTATTTGTGTTGACATGGACGGCGCCTGCGCTAAAATCAAAAATTCTTTTCAACCATGGCTACAGCTATTCATAAACTCACAATGAGCGATAAATATTCATGCTTACTTTTTGAAGGATCTTCTCTACTGATCTCTGGCAATTCCAAAGGTGCGGGCCAGGCGTAAACATGCCATGTGTCGTTTTGTATTAGATAGAAAGTTCTTGCTTTTTATAACTATCCCAAAACATCTGTTCTTAAAGCTTGGGCTGGCCATCGATTGCAGTTTTAATACCACATAGGGTGGGAGGAATTCGGTCAACATGCGAAAAATGGAGTCCAATAAGTCTAGCGTCTGTGTCTAACTTTAGTTAAAATCAAGCAGAGATATGTTTCTATTCAGATCTGCTCAGTAACCCTTTAAAATGTAATTAAATCCACATATATACTTGTGTTTCTATACGGAAGAGTAAGTATGTTGCAATCAGGATAGTAAATATATCTAGCGTCTCATTTGTCGTGTTAAGCGCACAGACTCCCCGATTTCCAACTCTGTACTCTTAGTACTTTAAAAATCAGCATAAAATTCTTCATCTTTTGGGAAGAAACTAAGCCTGGAACCAATTTGCTACACAAACTGTTGACATCTGATGTGAAGGCGAATTGAGAATAAAAAAAATCCATGTGACCTCAGGTGCTAACATGTGAACTCACTCGCGAATCCACTGAACCCCCCTCCAGGTCTCTGTTCTCCTACTAATCTCACTGTAACCCTCCTCCAGGTCTCTGTTCTCCTACTAATCTCACTGTCCCCCCTCCAGGTCTCTGTTCTCCTACTAATCTCACTGTGACCCCCCTCCAGGTCTCTGATCACTACTAATCTCACTGTGACCCCCCTCCAGGTCTCTGTTCTCCTACTAATCTCACTGTGAACCCCCCTCCAGTCTCTGTTCTCCTACTAATCTCACTGTAACCCCCTCCAGGTCTCTGTTCTCCTACTAATCTCACTGTAACCCTCCTCCAGGTCTCTGATCACTACTAATCTCACTGTAACCCCCCTCCAGGTCTCTGTTCTACTAATCTCACTGTAACCCCCCTCCAGGTCTCTGTTCTCCTACTAATCTCACTGTAACCCCCCTCCAGGTCTCTGATCACTACTAATCTCACTGTAACCCTCCTCCAGGTCTCTGTTCTCCTACTAATCTCACTGTAACCCCCCTCCAGGTCTCTGTTCTCCTACTAATCTCACTGTAACCCCCCTCCAGGTCTCTGTTCTCCTACTATCTCACTGTAACCCCCCTCCAGGTCTCTGATCACTACTAATCTCACTGTAACCCTCCTCCAGGTCTCTGTTCTCCTACTAATCTCACTGTAACCCTCCTCCAGGTCTCTGATCTCCTACTAATCTCACTGTAACCCTCCTCCAGGTCTCTGTTCTCCTACTAATCTCACTGTAACCCTCCTCCAGGTCTCTGTTCTCCTACTAATCTCACTGTTAACCCTCCTCCAGGTCTCTGTTCTCCTACTAATCTCACTGTAACCCTCCTCCAGGTCTCTGTTCTCCTACTAATCTCACTGTAACCCTCCTCCAGGTCTCTGTTTCTCCTACTAATCTCACTGTAACCCTCCTCCAGGTCTCTGTTCTCCTACTATAATCTCACTGTAACCCCCCTCCAGGTCTCTGTTCTCCTACTAATCTCACTGTACCCCTCCTCCAGGTCTCTGTTCTCCTACTAATCTCACTGTAACCCCCCTCCAGGTCTCTGTCTCCTACTAATCTCACTGTAACCCCCCTCCAGGTCTCTGTTCTCCTACTAATCTCACTGTAACCCCCCTCCAGGTCTCTGTTCTCCTACTAATCCACTGT
>NW_024060264.1:35373-146882 GCF_016432855.1 Salvelinus namaycush
CACAGAGATGAATTCAAAGCTCTCCACCACCCTCCATTTGGCAAATCTGACCATAATTCTATCCTCCTGACTAAAACTAAATCTAAAGCAGGAAGTACCAGTGACTCGCTCAATATGGAAGTGGTCAGATGACGCAGATGCTACACGACAGGACTGTTTTGCTAGCACAGACTGGAATATGTTCCGGGATTCATCCAATGGCATTGAGGAGTACACCACCTCAGTCATCGGCTTCATCAATAAGTGCATCGATGACATCGTCCCCACAGTGACTGTACGTACAAATCCCAACCAGAAGCAATGGATTACAGGCAACATCCGCATCGAGCTAAAGGCTAGAGCTGCCGCTTTCAAGGAGTGGGAGACTAATCCGCTTATAATAAATCCTGCTATTCCCTCAGAGGAACCATCAAACAAGCAAAGCGTCAATACAGGACTAAGATTGCCTCCTACTACACCGGCTCTGACGCTCATCGGATGTGGCAGGGCTTGAAAACTATTTTGGGAAATCCAGACGCGAGCTGTCCAGTGATGCGAGCCTACCAGACGAGCTAAATGCCTTTTATGCTCGCTTCAAGGCAAGCAACACTGACGCATGCACGAGAGCACCAGCTGTTCTGGATGACTGTGTGATAACACTCTCGGTAGCCAATGTGAACAAAACCTTTAAACAGGTCAACATTCACAAAGCCGCTGGGCCAGACGGATTACCAGGATGTGTACTCAAAGCATGCGCGGACCAACTGTCAGTGTCTCACTGACATTTTCAACCTCTCCCTGACCGAGTCTGTAATACCTACATGTTTCAAGCAGACCACCATAGTCCCTGTGCCCAAAGAAGCGAAGGTAACCTGCCTAAATTATTATCACCCCGTGGCACTCACGTCAGTAGCCATGAAGTGCTTTGAAAGGCTGGTCATGGCTCACATCAACAGCATCCTCCCGGGCACCATAGACCCACTCCAATTCGCATATCGCCCAAACAGATCCACAGATGACGCAATCTCAATCGGACTCCACGCTGCCCTTTCTCACCTGGACAAAAGGAACACCTATGTGAGAATGCTGTTCATTGACTACAGCTCAGCGTTCACTGGGGCCCCTCAGGTGTGTGTACTTAGTCCCCTCCCATATTCCCTGTTCACCCACGACTGTGTGGCCAAACACGACTCCAACACCATCATTAAGTTTGCTGACGACACAACAGTGGTAGGGCTGATCACCGACAACGATGAGATGGACTATAGGGAGGAGGTCAGAGAACTGGCAGTGGGGTGCCAGGACAACAACCTCTCCCTCAATGTGAGCAAGACAAAGGAGCTGATCGTGGACGACAGGATAAGACGGGCCGAACAGGCCCCCATTAACATCGACAGGGCTGTAGTGGAGCGGGTCGAGAGTTTCAAGTTCCTTGGTGTCCACATCACTAACAAACTATCATGGTCCAAACACACCGAGACAGTCATGAAGAGGGCACGACAACACCTTTTCCCCCTCAGGAGACTGAAAAGATTTTGCATGGGTCCCCAGAACCTCAAAAGGTTCTACTGCTGCGCCATTGAGAGTATTCTGACCGGTTGCATCACCGCCTGGTGTGGTAACTGCTCAGCGTCTGACCGTAAGGCGCCACAGAGGGTAGTGTGAATGGCCCAGTACATCACTGGGGCCAATATAATAGGAAGTGTCAGAGGAAAGCCCATAAAATTGTCAGAGACTCCAGTCACCCAAGTTATAGACTGTTCTCTCTGCTACCACACGGCAAGCGGTACCGGAGCGCCAAGTCTAGGACCAAAAGGTTCCTCAACAGCTTCTACCCCCAAGCCATAAGACTGCTGAACAATTAATAAAATAGCCACCTCGACAATTTACATTTGTACACTGATGCTACTCGCTGGTTGTTTGTTACCTATGCATAGTCACTTCGCCCCCACCTACATGTACAGATTACCTCAAACGCCTGTACCCCAGCACATTGACTCAGTACCCGGCCTGCCCCACTTACTATACCTCCACACTGACTCTGTACCGGTGCCCCCTGTATATAGCCTCCACATTGACTCAGTACCGGTACCCCCTGTATATAGCCTCCACATTGACTCTGTACCAGTACCACCCTGTATATAGCCTCCACATTGACTCTGTACCGGTGCCCCCTGTATATAGCCTCCACATTGACTCAGTACCGGTGCCCCCTGTATATAGCCTCCACATTGACTCTGTACCGGTGCCCCCTGTATATAGCCTCCACATTGACTCGGTACCGGTGCCCCCTGTATAAAGCCTCATTATTGTTATTCTTATTGTGTTACTTTTTATTATTACTTTGTATTTTAACCTACTTGGTAAATATTTTCTTCTTTTTGAACTGTACTGTTGGTTAAGGGCTTGTAAGTCAGCATTTCACGGTAAAGTCTACAGCTGTTGTATTCGGCGCATGTGACTAATAAAGTTTGATTTGATTTGATAGCACACCTCCTCTCTCCTTATTGCTTAAATATGGTGCTATAATGTAATAAAAATAATAATAATAATAATGTAATAATGTAATATAATATTTACAGTATTATGTTGATATAGTAGTATACATATATATATATATACACACACATCACCAGTCAAAAGTTTGGACCCACATACTCATTCAATGGTTTTTCTTTATTTTTACTATTTTCTGTATTGTAGAATAGTAGGGAAGGCATCAAAACTATGACATAACACATGGAGAACATGGAGAAAGAAATGAAAATATAGTTTATATTTTAGATTCTTCAAAGTAGCTACCGTTTGCTTGCTGACAGCTTTGCACACTGTTGGCATTTGACTGGTACTGTATACACACACACACACACACACACACACACACACACACACACACACACAACACACACCACACAACACACACACACACACACACACACACACACACACACACACTTCAAGTATTCCTCCATCCGGAATTCAATTGATTCAATATAATGTTTTCTCTGCACACAATAACAAATTGAAAACATCATTTTTTTAGTTGTTTTTATGTACATTTGATATTTCTGTATTTAATTTTCGAACAATTTGTTATTATGGGAGTATTGTGTGTAAAATGGTGGAGAAAATGGATTAAATATATTTTTCTCTGCCATTTTACACACAATACCCCATAATGACAGTGAAAACATTTTTGGAAATATCTAATTTTCATTAAAAAAAAACTAAAAACATGTTTTCAATTTGTCATTATGGGGTATTGTGTGTACTGTAGATGGGTCAGCAAATTATATTTTATCAATTTTAAATTCAGGCTGTAACTCAACATTTGGAATAAGTCAAGGGGTATGATTACTTTCTGAAGGCGCTGTACTCACTCCATTGAGGGAACATTTGTTTGTCTCTTGGACCCTGAGGGTCTGGGCCAGCCTCCAGAGCCCTGACTTGAGAGATCTTTAGTCCTCTTTCATTTGCACCTTCTCGCCAACACCAGGCCTTTTCATCAGGAGACATTACCTGGAGGAACAACCAGCAGCTGTGTCTTTCACCTCCCAGCGCCTGTACAACACCAGCCCCCGCCACCGCCCAACGCCTTCACACCTCCTCCACATTCAGCGCAGAGCTGGCTGTGTGATGGAGAGAGAGAGAGAGTCAGAGAGACAGAGAGTCAGAGAGACAGAGAGACAGAGAGTCAGAGAGACAGAGAGTCAGAGAGACAGAGAGTCAGAGAGACAGAGAGTCAGAGAGACAGAGAGTCAGAGAGACAGAGAGTCAGAGAGACAGAGAGTCGGACTGGCACTTACCCAGGCAGAGCTGGCCATGTGATGGAGAGAAGCAGTCAGAGAGCAGTGCCTGTGGTCTGTGAACCCCAGAGGCTGTTAAAACACAATCATTTCACATCAAAGCAATCAGCAGCCTAGCCAACCCCAGACACAATTCTCACCCACTGAGCCGTGAGACGCAGAGCGCCACCAGCAGACACTCTCCCCCCCCTTGTCTCGCTCCTACCACCCCACACCTCGATTCATCCAGCCTGTCACCAGCTGCTGCTACCCCCTGCACACACACACCACACACAACACACACACACACACACACACACACACACACACACACAACACACCACACACACACACACACACACACACACCCACACACACAACACCACACACACACACACACACACACACACTCTTGCCTTTCCTCCATGTACTGTACATTAGTGGCTAATTATAAACCCCTTCTGGACGCCTTCGCGTGTGGAGTAAAGGTGGTCTAGAGTTTTTTTTCTCCTGGTTGCACAAAATAATTGGTAGAACTGATTTAAGTTTGTCTGCATTAAAGTCCCCGGCCACTAGGAGCGCCGCTTCTGGGTGAGCATTTTGTTCTTTGCTTATGGCCTTATAGAGTTGGTTGAGTGTGGTCTTAATGCCAGCTTCGTTCTGAGGGGGTAAATAGACGGCTACGAATAATATAGATGAGAACTCTCTTGGTAGATAGTGTGGTCTACAGCTTATCATAAGGTACTCTACCTAAGGCGAGCAATACCTCGAGACTTCTTTAAACCCTTTGCAATGAAGATCTGTGAAGTTATTTGTATTTTTACGAATTATCTTTGAAAGACAGGGTCCTGAAAAATACGTTTTTTTTGTTAATGCTGAGTTTATAACGTAAAAGGCATGTACTCACGTTTCATACTGGTTGTTTTTTGTCGTCCTCAACTATTCAGCTCTGTCTGGGTGAAGGACCTGTCTGGGTGAAGGACCTGTCTGGGTGATGGACCTGTCTGGGTGATGGACCTGTCTGGGTGAAGGACCTGTCTGGGTGATGGACCTGTCTGGGTGATGGACCTGTCTGGGTGAAGAACCTGTCTGGGTGAAGGACCTGTCTGGGTGATGGACCTGTCTGGGTGAAGGACCTGTCTGGGTGAAGGACCTGTCTGGGTGATGGACCTGTCTGGGTGAAGGACCTGTCTGGGTGATGGACCTGTCTGGGTGAAGGACCTGTCTGGGTGATGGACCTGTCTGGGTGAAGGACCTGTCTGGGTGAAGGACCTGTCTGGGTGAAGGACCTGTCTGGGTGAAGGACCTGTCTGGGTGATGGACCTGTCTGAGTAATATAGAATAGTGTGCATGCATTGAGTCGGAGCCCTATTCACACTCAGCCAGATCGCAGAGGCAACTAGTCATCTTTTGGAGAGATGTGAGAGAGAGACCACAACTGAATAATGAAATCAACAGATGTTGCGTTATGGTTTATTATCAAAAGGGAGTGCTGTTGGATCATTTAAGATACTCTTCGAAAAGGTAGGGTTTCAGATGTTTTCAGAAGATGGACAGGGACTCTGCTGTCCTAGCTTCAGGGGGAAGATGGACAGGGACTCTGCTGTCCTAGCTTCAGGGGGAAGATGGACAGGGACTCTGCTGTCCTAGCTTCAGGGGGAAGATGGACAGGGACTCTGCTGTCCTAGCTTCAGGGAGAAGATGGACAGGGACTCTGCTGTCCTAGCTTCAGGGAGAAGATGGACAGGGACTCTCATAATTATCTCTCTCCCTATCTTCTCCCTTTCTTTCTTTCTTTCTTTCTTTCTTTCTTTCTTTCTTTCTTTCTTTCTTTCTTTCTTTCTTTCTTTCTTTCTTTCTTTCTTTCTTTCTTTCTTTCTTTCTTTCTTTCTTTCTTTCTTTCTTTCTTTCTTTCTTTCTTTCTTTCTTTCTCTGTCTCTGTGTCTGTCTCTGTCTCTGTCTCTGTCTCTGTCTCTCTACTCTCTACTATACTCTCTCTCTATCTCTCTCTCTCTGTCACTCTCTCTCTATAACTCTCTCTCCCTATCTTCTCTCTCTCCTATCTCTCTCTCTCTCTCTCTCCCTATCTTCTCTCTCTCTCTCTCTCTCTCTCTCTCTCTCTCTCTCTCTCTCTCTCTCTCTCTCTCTTTCTTTCTTTCTTTCTTTCTCTGTCTGTCTCTGTCTCTGTCTCTGTCCCTATCTCTCAGGTGGTGTATCATTAACCATGCTGAAATAGCGAACTTCATTTTGGTGATTGACAGCCGGGGTGAATGGTTCCAGTCGTATTGCATTTCCTGCCTGCGTGTCCTATAAGGCTAATGATGGACAGTCCCAGTCTGCCTGAATTAGCATTTAATATAGAATGTCTGTGAGTTGAATGATGCTAATCACACACTGGGGGTGAGTTGAGGACTGTGGAGGGGTGATGAGAGGTGAGGCGTGGGGGGAGGAGGAGGGAGGAGAGGTGAGGTGAGGGGGAGGGGGAGGAGGGGGGAGAACGAAGAGGAGTGGTGAGGCGAATGGGAGAGGAAGAGAGAGGTGAGGTGAGGGGGAGGAGGGGGGAGAACGAAGAGGAGTGGTGAGGCGAAAGGGAGAGGAGGAGGGAGGAGATGTGAGGTGAGGGGGGGGGAGAACGAAGAGGAGTAGTGAGGCGAATGGGAGAGGAGGAGGGAGGAGAGGTGAGGTGAGGGGGAGGGGGAGGAGGGGGGAGAACGAAGAGGAGTGGTGAGGCGAAAGGGAGAGGAGGAGGGAGGAGAGGTGAGGTGAGGGGGGGAGGGGGGAGAACGAAGAGGAGTGGTGAGGCGAATGAGAGGAGGAGGGAGGAGAGGTGAGGGGGAAGGGGAGGAGGGGGGAGAACGAAGAGGAGTGGTGAGGCGAATGGGAGAGGAGGAGGGAGGAGAGGTGAGGGGGAGGAGGGGGGAGAACGAAGAGGAGTGGTGAGGCGAATGGGAGAGGAGGAGGGAGGAGAGGTGAGGTGAGGGGGAGGGGGAGGAGGGGGGAGAACGAAGAGGAGTGGTGAGGCGAGGAGGGGTGAGGAGGAGGGACTAGGAAGAGGAGGGGTGAGGCGATATGGTAAGGAGGGAGGAGAGGTGAGGAGGATGGAGGAGGAAGAGGAGTGGTGGGGGAGGAAGAGGAGGGGTGGGGAAGGAGGTATAGCGAAGAGTGGGGGTAAGGGGGAGGAGTGAGGCGAATGGGTGAGGAGGAGGGAGGAGCGGTGAGGCGAGGGCGGATAAGGGTTGAGGAGGAGAGAAGAGGGAGGAGGGGGGAGCAGGAGAGGGAGGGGACAGAAATAACATCCTTTCCAGTCAACAGGAGACATGATGACGTCCCGCCGTCTTCCAACAGGGAAATGAGGAAGTGTCTAGATCAACTGACAGCACCCCGCTGACACACACACACACTCCCCGCTTACCTCCGAGACACACACACTCCCCGCTTACCTCCGAGACACACACACACTCCCCGCTTACCTCCGAGACACACACACTCCCCGCTTACCTCCGAGACACACACACTCCCCGCTTACCTCCGAGACACACACACTCTCCGCTTACCTCTGAGACACACACACTCTCCGCTTACCTCCGAGACACACACACTCCCCGCTTACCTCCGAGACACACACACACTCCCCGCTTACCTCCGAGACACACACACACTCCCCGCTTACCTCCGAGACACACACACACTCCCCGCTTACCTCCGAGACACACACACACTCCCCGCTTACCTCCGAGACACACACACACTCCCCGCTTACCTCCGAGACACACACACACTCCCCGCTTACCTCCGAGACACACACACACTCCCCGCTTACCTCTGAGACACACACTCCCCGCTTACCTCTGAGACACACACACACACTCCCCGCTTACCTCTGAGACACACACTCCCCGCTTACCTCTGAGACACACACACACTCCCCGCTTACCTCCGAGACACACACACCCCGCTTACCACCGAGACAGACGAGAGCAGGTCCAATCAGGGAGCAGGTCCAATCAGAGAGCAGGTCCATTCAGAGAGCAGGTCCAATCAGGGAGCAGGTCCAATCAGGGAACAGGTCCAATCAGAGAGCAGGTCCAATCAGGGAGCAGGTCCAATCAGACGCCCAGGATTTCCGCTATTAATAATACATGATGTTGTTTTCAGAGGTCAGACAGATTTTGTTTGTGTGTGTGTTTGCCTGTGCACGTGCCCGTGTTTGCTTGTGCTTGTGCTTGTGTGCATGTGTGCGTGAGTGTGTGTGTGTGCTCGTGCGTGCGTGCGTGTGTGTGTGTGCTTACGAATGTGTCTGTGTCTGTTTGTGTCTGTCTGTTTGTGTCTGTTACTGTCTGTGTCTGTTTGTGTCTGTTACTGTTTGTGTCTGTGTCTGTTTGTGTCTGTGTCTGTTTGTGTCTGACTGTTTGTGTCTGTTACTGTTTGTGTCTGTTTGTGTCTGACTGTTTGTGTCTGTTACTGTTTGTGTCTGTTACTGTTTGTGTCTGTTTGTGTCTGTTTGTGTCTGTTACTGTTTGTGTCTGTTTGTGTCTGTGTCTGTTTGTGTCTGTTACTGTTTGTGTCTGTTTGTGTCTGTTACTGTTTGTGTCTGTTTGTGTCTGATTGTGTCTGACTGTTTGTGTCTGTTTGTGTCTGTTTGTGTCTGTTTGTGTCTGTTTGTGTCTGTTTGTGTCTGTTTGTGTCTGTTACTGTTTGTGTCTGTTACTGTTTGTGTCTGTTACTGTTTGTGTCTGTTACTGTTTGTGTCTGTTACTGTTTGTGTCTGTTACTGTTTGTGTCTGTTTGTGTCTGTTACTGTTTGTGTCTGTTTGTGTCTGTTTGTGTCTGTTACTGTTTGTGTCTGTTTGTGTCTGTTTGTGTCTGTTACTGTTTGTGTCTGTTACTGTTTGTGTCTGACTGTTTGTGTCTGTTTGTGTCTGTTTGTGTCTGTTACTGTTTGTGTCTGTTTGTGTCTGTTACTGTTTGTGTCTGTTTGTGTCTGTTACTGTTTGTGTCTGTTTGTGTCTGTTACTGTTTGTGTCTGTTTGTGTCTGTTACTGTTTGTGTCTGTTTGTGTCTGTTACTGTTTGTGTCTGTTTGTGTCTGTTACTGTTTGTGTCTGTTTGTGTCTGTTACTGTTTGTGTCTGTTTGTGTCTGTTACTGTTTGTGTCTGTTTGTGTCTGTTACTGTTTGTGTCTGTTTGTGTCTGTTACTGTTTGTGTCTGTTTGTGTCTGTTACTGTTTGTGTCTGTTTGTGTCTGTTACTGTTTGTGTCTGTTTGTGTCTGTTACTGTTTGTGTCTGTTTGTGTCTGTTACTGTTTGTGTCTGATTGTGTCTGTGTCTGTTTGTGTCTGTTTGTGTCTGTTACTGTTTGTGTCTGATTGTGTCTGTGTCTGTTTGTGTCTGTTTGTGTCTGATTGTGTCTGACTGTTTGTGTCTGTTTGTGTCTGTTTGTGTCTGTTACTGTTTGTGTCTGTTACTGTTTGTGTCTGATTGTGTCTGTGTCTGTTTGTGTCTGATTGTGTCTGTTTGTGTCTGATTGTGTCTGACTGTTTGTGTCTGTTTGTGTCTGTTTGTGTCTGTTACTGTTTGTGTCTGTTACTGTTTGTGTCTGTTTGTGTCTGTTACTGTTTGTGTCTGTTTGTGTCTGTTACTGTTTGTGTCTGTTACTGTTTGTGTCTGTTTGTGTCTGTTTGTGTCTGTTTGTGTCTGTTTGTGTCTGTTACTGTTTGTGTCTGTTATTGTTTGTGTCTGTTTGTGTCTGTTTGTGTCTGATACTGTTTGTGTCTGTTACTGTTTGTGTCTGTTTGTGTCTGTTTGTGTCTGTTACTGTTTGTGTCTGTTACTGTTTGTGTCTGTTACTGTTTGTGTCTGTTACTGTTTGTGTCTGACTGTTTGTGTCTGACTGTTTGTGTCTGTTACTGTTTGTGTCTGTTACTGTTTGTGTCTGTTTGTGTCTGTTACTGTTTGTGTCTGTTTGTGTCTGTTACTGTTTGTGTCTGTTTGTGTCTGTTACTGTTTGTGTCTGTTTGTGTCTGTTTGTGTCTGTTACTGTTTGTGTCTGTTACTGTTTGTGTCTGTTTGTGTCTGTTACTGTCTGTGTCTGTTACTGTTTGTGTCTGTTACTGTTTGTGTCTGACTGTTTGTGTCTGTTACTGTTTGTGTCTGTTACTGTTTGTGTCTGACTGTTTGTGTCTGTTACTGTTTGTGTCTGTTACTGTTTGTGTCTGACTGTTTGTGTCTGACTGTTTGTGTCTGTTACTGTTTGTGTCTGTTACTGTTTGTGTCTGACTGTTTGTGTCTGTTACTGTTTGTGTCTGTTACTGTTTGTGTCTGACTGTTTGTGTCTGTTTGTGTCTGTTACTGTTTGTGTCTGTTACTGTTTGTGTCTGTTTGTGTCTGTTACTGTTTGTGTCTGTTTGTGTCTGTTACTGTTTGTGTCTGTTTGTGTCTGTTTGTGTCTGTTACTGTTTGTGTCTGTTTGTGTCTGTTACTGTTTGTGTCTGTGTCTGACTGTTTGTGTCTGTTTGTGTCTGTTTGTGTCTGTTACTGTTTGTGTCTGTTTGTGTCTGTTTGTGTCTGTTTGTGTCTGACTGTTTGTGTCTGTTTGTGTCTGTTACTGTTTGTGTCTGTTACTGTTTGTGTCTGTTACTGTTTGTGTCTGAATGTCTGTGTCTGTTTGTGTCTGTTTGTGTCTGTATGTTTGTGTCTGTTTGTGTCTGTATGTTTGTGTCTGACTGTTTGTGTCTGACTGTTTGTGTCTGTTTGTGTCTGTATCTGTTTGTGTCTGTTTGTGTCTGATTGTGTCTGTTACTGTTTGTGTCTGTTTGTGTCTGAATGTCTGTGTCTGTTTGTGTCTGTTTGTGTCTGTATGTTTGTGTCTGTTTGTGTCTGTATCTGTTTGTGTCTGTATGTTTGTGTCTGATTGTTTGTGTCTGACTGTTTGTGTCTGTTTGTGTCTGTGTCTGTTTGTGTCTGACTGTTTGTGTCTGTTTGTGTCTGTATCTGTTTGTGTCTGTATCTGTTTGTGTCTGTTTGTGTCTGTATCTGTTTGTGTCTGTATCTGTTTGTGTCTGTTTGTGTCTGATTGTTTGTGTCTGTTTGTGTCTGTTTGTGTCTGACTGTTTGTGTCTGTTTGTGTCTGTTTGTGTCTGACTGTTTGTGTCTGAGATTGTTTGTGTCTGTTTGTGTCTGTTTGTGTCTGTGTCTGTTTGTGTCTGACTGTTTGTGTCTGTTTGTGTCTGAGATTGTTTGTGTCTGTTTGTGTCTGTGTCTGTTTGTGTCTGACTGTTTGTGTCTGTTTGTGTCTGAGATTGTTTGTGTCTGTTTGTGTCTGTGTCTGTTTGTGTCTGACTGTTTGTGTCTGTTTGTGTCTGAGATTGTTTGTGTCTGTTTGTGTCTGACTGTTTGTGTCTGACTGTTTGTGTCTGTTTGTGTCTGTTTGTGTCTGTTTGTGTCTGTTTGTGTCTGACTGTTTGTGTCTGACTGTTTGTGTCTGTTTGTGTCTGTTTGTGTCTGAGATTGTTTGTGTCTGTTTGTGTCTGACTGTTTGTGTCTGACTGTTTGTGTCTGTTTGTGTCTGTTTGTGTCTGACTGTTTGTGTCTGACTGTTTGTGTCTGAGATTGTTTCTGTCTGTTTGTGTCTGTTTGTGTCTGTGTCTGTTTGTGTCTGACTGTTTGTGTCTGTTTGTGTCTGAGATTGTTTGTGTCTGTGATTGTTTGTGTCTGTCTGTGTTTCCATGTCTCTGTTCCTATCATACTGTATCTGTTGTTTAGTTTCCTGTGGTGACGGTTGTCTCAACGTCGTGACGGTAAAACCACAACACCAGCAACCCTCTGGAAACTAAAGAACGCCACATTGGATTTCAGCTGGAAATCTGAAGAGGAGCCTCTGTCTCTCTGTCTCTCTGTCTCTCTGTCTCTCTGTCTCTCTGTCTCTCTGTCTCTCTGTCTCTCTGTCTCTCTGTCTCTCTGTCTCTGTCTCTGTCTCTGTCTCTGTCTCTGTCTCTCTGTCTCTCTGTCTCTCTGTCTCTGTGTCTCTGTGTCTCTGTGTCTCTGTGTCTCTGTGTCTCTGTGTCTCTGTGTCTCTGTGTCTCTGTGTCTCTGTGTCTCTGTGTCTCTCTGTCTCTGTCTCTGTCTCTGTCTCTGTCTCTGTCTCTCTCTCTGTCTCTCTGTCTCTCTGTCTCTCTGTCTCTGTCTCTGTCTCTGTCTCTGTCTCTGTCTCTCTCTCTCTCTGTCTCTGTCTCTGTCTCTCTCTGCTGTCCTCTGCTCTGCTCTGTCCTCTGCTCTGCTCTGTCCTCTGCTCTGCTGAGCTGAATGACGGGAAACCAGAGGATATGTCCCAAATGGTAGAAACTACATTTGACCTGAGAATAGTATGCTGTTTGGGGCTAATCCATATTTATACAGACAGACAAAAGGAGATGAGTAGGAGGTTTAAAAATGTGTTGCTGTTACTACCCTGTCTGTTGTCTCTGTTCTTCACACACACACACACACACACACACACACACACACACACACACACACACACACACACACACACACACACACACACACACACACACACACACACACACACACACACACACACACACACACACACACACACACACACACAAGCAAACACAATCTGTCTGACCTCTGAAAACATTGCTCAGCGTCAAAGGACACCTGGACACTTTATTAAAGACATGGCTGGTTTATATTAGTGAAGGATAAATCCACCTGGACACTTTATTAAAGACATGGCTGTTTTATATTAGTGAAGGATAAATCCACCTGGACACTTTATTAAAGACATGGCTGTTTTATATTAGTGAAGGATAAATCCACCTGGACACTTTATTAAAGACATGGCTGTTTTATATTAGTGAAGGATAAATCCACCTGGACACTTTATTAAAGACATGGCTGTTTTATATTAGTGAAGGATAAATCCACCTGGACACTTTATTAAAGACATGGCTGTTTTATATTAGTGAAGGATAAATCCACCTGGACACTTTATTAAAGACATGGCTGTTTTATAGTGAAGGATAAATCCACCTGGACACTTTATTAAAGACATGGCTGTTTTATATTAGTGAAGGATAAATCCACCTGGACACTTTATTAAAGACATGGCTGTTTTATAGTGAAGGATAAATCCACCTGGACACTTTATTAAAGACATGGCTCTTTTATAGTGAAGGATAAATCCACCTGGACACTTTATTAAAGACATGGCTGTTTTATATTAGTGAAGGATAAATCCACCTGGACACTTTATTAAAGACATGGCTGTTTTATAGTGAAGGATAAATCCCCCTGAGTCCAGAGTAAATAGAACAGCCACATGAACAACATCACAAGGTGTAGTTTACTTCCTCATCGTCAAAATAATAACATTGAAGTCCTGTTCTACTGGAAAGATAATGTAGATTCACCCTGTCTTGTCCCGTTCTACTGGAAAGATAATGTAGATTCACCCTGCCTTGTTCTGTTCTACTGGGAAGATAATGTAGATTCACCCTGCCTTGTTCTGTTCTACTGGGAAGATAATGTAGGTTCACCCTGTCTTGTCCCATTCTACTGGAAAGATAATGTAGATTCACCCTGTCTTGTCCCGTTCTACTGGAAAGATAATGTAGATTCACCCTGTCTTGTCCCGTTCTACTGGAAAGATAATGTAGATTCACCCTGCCTTGTCCCGTTCTACTGGAAAGATAATGTAGATTCACCCTGTCTCCTGTTCTACTGGAAAGATAATGTAGGTTCACCCTGCCTTGTCCTGTTCTACTGGAAAGATAATGTAGATTCACCCTGCCCTGTCCTGTTCTACTGGGAAGATAATGTAGATTCACCCTGTCTTGTCCTGTTCTAAAGGAAAGATAATGTAGATTCACCCTGTCTTGTCCTGTTCTACTGGAAAGATAATGTAGATTCACCCTGCCTTGTTCTGTTCTACTGGAAAGATAATGTAGATTCACCCTGTCTTGTCCTGTTCTACTGGAAAGATAATGTAGATTATTACATTTTATCATATTCTACTCTATTCTATTCTATTTAAAAAATTGGATGACCATCTGGAATTGTTTTAAGATGGTCATACTATAGATCGTTTAGTTTTTTGATTTTCAATTGTCGGACCGCTTAGGTAACAACGATTTCACAGCACTCTCGTCTGAGTGTGCCAGAGCGCAGAATACCTATTGAATTTACGAACGCACAACAACCATTAAATATGGCCGGTGTCAGTAAACGTCGGCAAAAAAAACTTTATTACATTTTCGACCAGCAGCACAGTTACAGTCACCAACGCTCTGGATAAAATGAAAACAGCCTAACCAGCTCTGCTAGGGAGAGTAAAATGGTCAGAGTGGGGTGTTCTCTCATTTGTGTCTGGAAGTAGCTAGCAAGCTAACCAATGTTAGCCAGTTAGCTTGGGTTCTTGACTGCTGTTGTTAGCAAGCTAAAGTTACGTGCATGATCTATGTAGTAATATTGTTTGTTTCTCAGAGCCATTTGCTTGGTTAGCTAAAGCCTAATGTTAGCTAGCTAAAATTGAACTTGGTTGGTTAGCTTCCTGCAGATTCATGCAAGGTAGTCATGTTATGAGTTGGGATTATGGTTAATTGTTTAGCTAGCTAGCTATATGTCTTAACAAAAGACTCCACTATGCAAGTAACCATTTCAATAGAATGGTCACGATGTCACTGTGACACGACAGCTGTTGATAGACGTAGCTGGTAATTCGCTCTGGCTATCTACTCCGATTTCAGAGCACTCTCATCTGAATGTGGGAGAGCGCAGAATAACTGACGAATTTCCGAATGCTCAACATCTACTGAATATGGCCTGTGTCAGAAAACATTGGCATAAAAGCGTAATTAAAATGTTGCCAGCAGCATAGTTACATTCACCAAACGCTCTGGATAACATAAAAACAGCCTAACCAGGTCAAAGTGAACTGTTCTCTCATTTGTGTCTGGAAGTAGCTAGCAAGCTAGCCAACATTAGCCAGTTAGCTTGGGTGCTTGACTGCTGTTAGACAGAACGCTCGGATCAACCCAACCCAAACAAACCCAACCCAACTTTTTTTTTTTTAAATTTTCGCCTTAAATGACATACCCAAATCTAACTGCCTGTAGCTCAGGCCCTGAAGCAAGGATATGAATATTCTTGGTACCATTTGAAAGGAAACACTTTGAAGTGTATGGACATGTGAAAGGAATGTAGGAGAATATAACACAATAGATCTGGTAAAAGATAATACAAAGAAATAAACAACCGTTCTATTGTATTTTTTTGTACCATCATCTTTGAAATGCAAGAGAAATGCCATAATGTATTATTCCAGCCCAGGTGCAATTTAGATTTTGGCCACTAGATGGCATCCGTGTATGGGCAACGTTTTTAGACTGATCCAATGAACCATTGCATTTTGTTCATTTTTTAAATTCAAGACTGCCCAAATGTGTCTAATTTGTTTATTAATAACTTTATGTTCACAATTGTGCACTCTCCTCAAACAATAGCATGGTCTTATTTCACTGTAATAGCTACTGTAAATTGGACAGTGCAGTTAGATTAACAAGAATTTAAGCTTTCTGCCAATATCAGGTCTCATGAAATTTTCTTGTTACTTATGTCACGAACTGGCTCGAAGCCCGTAACAAAAAGGGAGACAACGTGTAGATAAGGAATAACAAAATTTATTTATTAACTTCTTATGGTTAACGGGATCGATATGACAACAGCCAGTCGAAGTGCAGGGCGCCAAATTCAAAAAACAGAAATCTCATAATTAAAATTCCTCAGACAATCATGTGTCTTATATCATTTTAAAGATAATCTTGTTGTTAATCCCACCAAAGTGTCCGATTTCAAATAGGCTTTTCAGCGAAAGCACTACAAACGATTATGTTAGGTCACCACAAAACCACAATAACCACAGCCATTTTTTCCAGCTAAAGATAGCTTTCACAAAAACCAGAATAGAGATAAAATTAATCACTAACCTTCGATTATTTTCATCAGATGACACTCATAGGACTTCATGTTACACAATACATGCATGTTTTGTTTGATTAAGTTCATATTTATATAAAAAAATCTGAGTTTACATTGAGGCGTTAGATTCACTAGTTGCAAAAACATCAAGTGACTTTGCATAGCCACATCGTTTCAACAGAAATACTCAACATAAATATAAATGATAATACAAGTAATACACATAGAATTATAGATATACCTCTCCTTAATGCAACCGCTGTGTCAGAAAACTTTATGAAATACGTCTGGGTTGGCGCCACCCCTTGGTTTGTGCTGTGGTGGAGATCTTTGTGGGCTATACTCGGCCATGTCTCAGGATTGTACCCTCTAGTGGTGTGGGGGCTGTGCTTTGGCAAAGTGGATGGGGTTATATCCTTCCTGTTTGGCCCTGTCCGGGGGTATCATCGGATGGGGCCACAGTGTCTCCTGACCCCTCCTGTCTCAGCCTCCAGTATTTATGCTGCAGTAGTTTATGTGTCGGGGGGCTGGGGTCAGTTGGTTATATCTGGAGTACTTCTCCTGTCTTATCCGGTGTCCTGTGTGAATTTAAGTATGCTCTCTCTAATTCTCTCCTTCTCTCTTTCTTTCTCTCTCTGAGCCCTGAGCCCTAGGACCATGCGTCAGGACTACCGGGCATGATGACTCCTTGCTGTCCCCAGTCCACCTGGCCTTGCTGCTGTTCCAGTTTCAACTGTTCTGCCTGCGGCTATGGAACCCTGACCTGTCCACCGGACGTGCTACCTGTCCCAGACCTGCTGTTTTCAACTCTCTAGAGACAGCAGGAGCGGTAGTGATACTCTTAATGATCGGCTATGAAAAGCCAACTGACATTTACTCCTGATTATTATTTGACCATGCTGGTCATTTATGAACATTTGAACATCTTGGCCATGTTCTGTTATAATCTCCACCCGGCACAGCCAGAAGAGGACTGGCCACCCCTCATAGCCTGGTTCCTCTCTAGGTTTCTTCCTAGGTTTTGGCCTTTCTTGGGAGTTTTTCCTAGCCACCGTGCTTCTACACCTGCAATGCTTGCTGTTTGGGGTTTTAGGCTGGGTTTCTGTACAGCACTTCGAGATATTAGCTGATGTACGAAGGGCTATATCAAATAAACTTGATTTGATTTGATTTGAAATATAAACCATGCAATAATCTGAGACGGAGCTCAGATGATTAGCCAAATTAGCCACCATGTTGGATTCAACAGAAACCAGAAAATACATGATAAATGTTTCCTTACCTTTGATGAATTCATCAGAATGCAGTCCTAGGAATCCCAGGTCCACAATAAATGCTTGATTTGTTCGTTCATGTCCGTTATTTATGTCAAATTAGCTACTTTCGAATTGTTTACGAAATACCCTAACCAAAGTCTCAAAGTGCGACCACTATAACGTGATGAAATGTCCAAACGTTCGTTACAGTCAGTAGAAACATGGCAAACAATGTACTGAATCAATCTTTAGAATGTAGTTAACATACATCTTGAATAACGTTCCAACCGGAGAATTAAATCGACTTCAATTGAGAGATGGAACGGAGCTGCCTCTCACGTGAACGCGCGTGTTGAATGCATGGTCACCTCATGGGACCTCATACTAAATTCTGTCTCCTTCGACCCCCCTTCACATTAGAGTCATCAGACTTAGTTCTATTGACTGTTGACATCTAGTGGAAGCCGTAGGAAGTGAAAACCCATCCATATGTCTCTGTATTTTGAATAAGAGCTTGGTTGAAAATATTGCACCCCAAGAAAAAATCCAACTAGGAAGTGGAACTTCTCAGGTTTTTGCCTGCCATATGAGTTCTGTTAATCTCACAGACTTAATTCAAACAGTTTTAGAAACTTTAGAGTGTTTTCTATCCAATACTAATAATAATATGCATATATTAGCAACTGAGACTGAGGAGCTGGCCGTTTACAATGGGCACCTTTCATCCAAGCTACTCAATACTGCCCCTTCAGCCATAAGAAGTTAACTAAGGTAACCTATATACAAATAAACAATAGTATGTCTGTATGGAGAGAGTCTCCTCCACGAATGGGGAAGTAGTGTATTTATCCTGGGACACACCCGGGCCCAGGTGTTTCCCATGTCACTGACGACCCTCCCGGCTCCGCCCACCGGCATCCTAATAAGGAAACAAGAGCAAAGAGAGCAGACAGAGTGGGAGGGTCGTCACACTTACAACCTCATGCTAATCGCATTAGCCTACGTTAGCTCAACCATCCCGTGGAAGTGACACCAACCCAGAAGAAGTTTTTTTAAAGAGATGGGTGGGGCTAAAGCTTAACTTCTTCTGGCTGCAAGCCCGACGTCGGTACACTTATGACAACAGCCAGCTCAAGTGCAGGGCGCGAAATTCAAAATATATATTTTTTTAATATTTAACTTTCACACATTAACAAGTCCAATACAGCATATGAAAGGTACACGTCTTGTGAATCCAGCCAACATGTCCGATTTTTAAAATGTTTTACAGCGAAAACACCACGTATATTTATGTTAGCTCACCACCAAATACAAAAAAGGACAGACATTTTTCACAGCACAGGTAGCATGCACAAAGCCAACCTAACTAACCAAGAACCAACCAAACTAACCAACAAACAACTTCATCAGATGACAGTCTTATAACATGTTATTCAATAAATCTATGTTTTGTTCGAAAAATGTGCATATTTCAGGTATAAATCATAGTTTACATTGCAGCTACAATCAGAAATTGCACCGAAAGCAGACAGAATAATTACAGACACCAACGCCAAATACCTAAATACTCATCATAAAACATTTCTGAAAAATACATAGTGTACAGCAAATGAAAGACAGGCATCTTGTGATTCCAGACAATATTTCCGATTTATCAAGTGTTTTACAGCGAAAACACAATATAGCGTTATATTAGCTTACCACAATAGCCAAAAACACAAGCCCTTCCCCAGCAGTAAAAGTTAGCGATCGTAACAAAGCAGTAAAAGATATATAATTTTTGACTAACCTTGATTTTCTTCATCAGATGACAGTCCTATAACATCAGGTTATACATACACTTATGTTTTGTTCGAAAATATGCATATTTAGAGCTGAAATCAATGGTTATACATTGTGCTAACTTAGCTACTTTTTCCCACAACGCCCAGATTTTTTTCGGACACTTTTTCTGACACACATATTCTGACCAAATAGCTATTCATAAACATAACTAAAACATACATGTTGTATTGGAAATGATAGATCCATTAGTTCTTAATGAATTCGCAGTGTTAGAATTCTAAAAAATAACTTCATTACGACATCCAGCTTCGGTATAGCTAGAGTACCCAAAAGTTGGGCGCCCACGACTAGTTCACATGTACGACAGATATATGAAATAGCATCATAAAATGTTTCTTACTTTTGCTGATCTTTCATCAGAATGTTGGACAAGGGGTCCTTTGTCGGGAACAATCGTTGTTTGGATTTAGAACGGACTCTTTCCCTCTTGAATTAGCAAGCGCACTAGCCAAGTGTCTATCCGAATCTATCCATCGTCAACAAAGTCAGAGAACGGAACACGGCAAAACTCCCGAAAAAATTTCAATAATCTGATTAAACTATATTGAAAAAACATACTTTACGATGATATGGTCAAATGTATCAAATAAAATCAAAGCCGGAGATAGTAGTCACCTATAACGGCAGCTAAACAGAAGGCAAATCCAGGTCCCTTCCCGCGCTCTCCAGAAAACCGGAAATGGGGGACACGTCATACAAAGAGCTTGTATTCCACTTCAGACCAAGATAAACACTAAATTTCTTCTCTCACCGCCTCTTGACATCCAGGGGAAGGTCTATGAAGCGCATGTATACTAATACGTATCATGCCCATTTATAGGCAGGACGTAGAAGAGAGCCTCGATTTCAGACTTTCCACTTCCTGGTCAGGAAATTTGTGCCAAATGAGTTCTGTTTGACTCACAGATATAATTCAAACGGTTTTAGAAACTAGAGAGTGTTTTCTATCCAATAGTAATAATAATATGCATATTGTACGAGCAAGAATTGAGTACGAGGCCGTTTGAAATGGGCACCTTTATCCAAGTTACTCAATACTGCCCCTGCAGCCAGAAGAAGTTAAGTGGGTGTGAACGATGCTGAATGAGTGGAGACAAAGAAGGGCTCTCCAGTAGGTGTATCAAAACATTCAAAGGCCATTTTCTCAAAAGTGAGGTTACAAGTTTATCAACTTTCAAAGAAGAATTACCTTCCCATTGTTCTTCAACTGTAGTGTATATTATTGTTATACCATTTTGTAGCTCTCTACTATTATCCAATGTAAAAAAACACAATTTCAAAATATGCTACATTAGACCGAATCGAGCCTGTCGGTCACATATAACAAAGCTCAGGAATTTTTTAAATATTTTTTACACATATTTAACCCCCTTTTTTTGTGTTGGCACAAAGCTACCTTCAGGAGGGGTTGGAGGGTGGGTTGGGGTGGTCCCTTCATACAGTACTTCCATTCATTTTCTTTACCGTTTACCTTCAGACGTGTCCCCTGACACTTGTGAGGGCCTTAGAGCAAAACGGTGAACACCATCGTGTTTGTAAGAGTCTTCCCTTTCCATATTGGGGAACATAATAATATAATAGTTTGTAGGTTTGGACGCTACAGATGTTTTTTTGTGAGAAGGCCGGTCTGACAAACACTGCCACCTTTCACCGCAGATGCGAAAGTGCGACATCGGTGGATACGATGGCTTGAGACGCATCCTATGCAAAAAAACAACAACAACATATCACTAGCTTAAAATGACGGATATTGATGGGGATTTTTTATTATCCTAATTAGATTGATGCACCGTTGTGCCAAAAGCGATTCCAGGGGGTTAAAAAGATTGGGTTGTTGATGCTGGGTTATTGAGATATGACCCAGTGAATCAGATCAGAAGACTGGAGGCGTGGCTTAGGATGGGCGTGGCTTTCAGATATTTATTTTTGGCCACCCGTGAGAGTAAATGTCATAATCTGTTCTGTTTTATGGGTGGCCCAAAATAACGATTTAAAAGGCACGGGCCAAATAGGCGATGCATCCTTAAAAAAGAACCTGGTGCTGGGTCGACCCTGCATGAAAATGAATAAAAACCCAACTGATTGGTACATTAACCTATGATTCGGGAATCCAAACGACTCAACATGTTATGTCAAAATAACCCAATGTGTGTTCTGTCCAATATTTACCCAGCGCTGGGTTAACAAAGCAGCCCATATGCCTGAGACCATATTATTCAGTACCCAAGGTGGGTCCCAAAGTGGTTTTGTGGAAAAAATGTTTTCTCCTGATCTGGTAACCTATCCAGGTGTAGTCCTGCACTATGCAACTGTAGGCCTAAATAAACACTATTTTCTATTTCTACTATTGTGCTTACTGATTTATTCCAGTTAATCATTTTGGATTAAAAAATAAGTCTAGTCAGAGTTTGAATATAAACCCAAATTTTGATCACATTAACATTTTCTCACACACAATATAAATACACAACGTTACCTCTTCGTTTACCCAGAAGGACAGCATATAGGCTAGTCGGAGCAGGGGTATACAACTCCTACCCTACAAGGTCCGGAGCCTGCTGGTTTTCTGTTCTACCTGATAATTAATTGCACCCATCGAGTGTCCCAGGTCTAAATCAGTCCGTAATTAGAGGGGAATCACCCACCTGGTGTCCCAGGTCTAAATCAGTCCCTGATTAGAGGAGAATCACCCACCTGGGACAGGTCCCAGGTCTAAATCAGTCCCTGATAAGAGGGGAATCACCCACCTGGTGTCCCAGGTCTAAATCAGTCCCTGATTAGAGGGGAATCACCCACCTGGTGTCCCAGGTCTAAATCAGTCCCTGATTAGAGGAGAATCACCCACCTGGTGTCCCAGGTCTAAATCAGTCCCTGATTAGAGGAGAATCACCCACCTGGTGTCCCAGGTCTAAATCAGTCCCTGGTTAGAGGGGAACAACCATGAAAAAACACAGTGGAAATGGCTTCAAGGTCCATAGTTGAGTTTAAGGGTGCTAGACTATGCAGCTACTGTTGTCAGTGGCCTACAGTTAATCAGACTCAATAATAGTCTACTTTTCCAATACTACAGCAGTCAGATGTTTAGGACTATAGGCTGCTACAGGGACAGTTTGATGTGTTATCACGCTTGAATGAATAATAAAAATAATAAATAAGTACTGGAGGAAAGTGGAGCGCGCAACTATGTGCGTTGTGCCAATCTGCGCAATCTGAGATTTCCGTGAATCTGATTGGTCAAGACACGCAAAGAGCCTATAGCAGCGCTCTGATCTGAAGGACAGAGATATTGTTGACAAATCACGACGCAAATCTTAAGACCAGCACTTTGTTTATCTTTTTAACGCTTTGCGTCGATAATATTTTATTAAAACTAAATCAAAAGAGCTGTGGCAAATGCCGCCTCGCTACATGTGTTCAACAACGAATGGCTTGGTTTACCATTTGCATTCATTGTAATCACAATAGGACAGCCCCATATCAAAATGCATTATAACGCCTCTCACTAACTAGTTGTCATAGCAACATTCAGTCCATATCACCATTCTGCTGATTCAACAGATTTTACTATAGTGCCTGCTAGGTGTTATTGATAAAATGTTCTGTCTCAAAGCGTCAGGTAACAACACATGACTGATTCTCAAGTTACATCCTTTACTGGATTCAGGTTTTCATCATATTTCCTTGTTGTGGCAGAGGGAGGAAGCGAGGGAGCGAGGGAGAGAGGGAGGGAGGGAGGGAGGGAGGGAGGGAGGGAGGGAGGGAGGGAGGGAGGGAGCGAGGGAGGGAGGGAGGGAGGGAGGGAGAGAGCGAGGGAGCGAGCGAGCGAGGGAGGGAGGGAGGGAGCGAGGGAGCGAGGGAGCGAGGAAGCGAGGAAGCGAGGGAGCGAGGAAGCGAGGGACAAACGATCCAGACATGCTCATGGCTGATGTCTGTCATGTAGACTAGGACATCTGTTACAGCTCTTGTGTGTGTGTGTGTGTGTGTGTGTGTGTGTGTGTGTGTGTGTGTGTGTGTGTGTGTGTGTGTGTGTGTGTGTGTGTGTGTGTGTGTGTGTGTGTGTGTGTGTGTGTGTGTGTGTGTGTGTGTGTGTGTGTGTGTGTGTGTGTGTGTCTCTCTCTCTCTCTACATGGCATGTTGGAACACGGAGGCCAGTGGTGCTGCTAATGATGAATGGAGAGGGTATGACCTTCGAGAGGAGTAGACTACCTCTCCATCGCTCTCTCTCTCTCTCTCTCTCTCTCTCTCTCTCTCTCTCTCTCTCTCTCTCTCTCTCTCTCTCTGCCGTTTTCCCTCTCCATCTCCCACTCTCTCTCTCTCACACTCTCTCTCTCTCTCTCTCTCTCTCTCTCTCTCTCTCTCTCTGCCGTTTTCCCTCTCCATCTCCCACTCTCTCTCTCTCTCTCTCTCTCTGCCTTTTTTCCTCTCCATCTCTCTCCACTCCAGTCTCTTTAATTAGACAGGTGACAAATGGCATGCTCTAACTCTGTCTTTATGTTTCTCTCTGACTCCATTTCCTAAAATAACCCACATGTCAAACATCTACACTTACTGGTCCATCAGTAACCCACATCTCAAACATCTACACTGACTGGTCCATCACTAACCCACATCTCAAACATCTACACTGACTGGTCCATCAGTAACCCACATCTCAAACATCTACACTGACTGGTCCATCACTAACCCACATCTCAAACATCTACACTGACTGGTCCATCACTAACCCACATCTCAAACATCTACACTTACTGGTCCATCACTAACACACATCTCAAACATCTACACTTACTGGTCCATCACTAACCCACATCTCAAACACCTGTGGAGGGCAGTAATATATGACTATATATCTCAATTTACATCAACAACATAGCTCAGGCAGCAGGAAGCTCTCTCATCCATGTATAGGCATATGATAGAGTCTTATACTCAGCTGGCCACTCCCCGGATTTTGTGTTAAATGCTCTACAACAAAGTTTTCTTAGTGTCCAACAAGCTTTCTCTGCCCTTAACCTTGTTCTGAACACCCTCTGTTGGGAGTATGACTAGACGGACAGAGATATTGTCCTCTGTTGGGAGTATGACTAGACGGACAGAGATATTGTCCTCTGTTGGGAGTATGACTAGACGGACAGAGATATTGTCCTCTGTTGGGAGTATGACTAGACGGACAGAGATATTGTCCTCTGTTGGGAGTATGACTAGACGGATAGAGATATTGTCCTCTATTGGGAGTATGACTAGACGGACAGAGATATTGTCCTCTGTTGGGAGTATGACTAGACGGACAGAGATATTGTCCTCTGTTGGGAGTATGACTAGACGGACAGAGATATTGTCCTCTGTTGGGAGTATGACTAGACGGACAGAGATATTGTCCTCTGTTGGGAGTATGACTAGACGGACAGAGATATTGTCCTTTGTTGGGAGTATGACTAGACGGACAGAGATATTGTCCTCTGTTGGGAGTATGACTAGACGGACAGAGATATTGTCCTCTGTTGGGAGTATGACTAGACGGACAGAGATATTGTCCTCTGTTGGGAGTATGACTAGACGGACAGAGATATTGTCCTCTGTTGGGAGTATGACTAGACGGACAGAGATATTGTCCTCTGTTGGGAGTATGACTAGACGGACAGAGATATTGTCCTCTGTTGGGAGTATGACTAGACGGACAGAGATATTGTCCTCTGTTGGGAGTATGACTAGACGGACAGAGATATTGTCCTCTGTTGGGAGTATGGCTAGACGGACAGAGATATTGTCCTCTGTTGGGAGTATGACTAGACGGACAGAGATATTGTCCTCTGTTGGGAGTATGACTAGACGGACAGAGATATTGTCCTCTGTTGGGAGTATGACTAGACGGACAGAGATATTGTCCTCTGTTGGGAGTATGACTAGACGGACAGAGATATTGTCCTCTGTTGGGAGTATGGCTAGACGGACAGAGATATTGTCCTCTGTTGGGAGTATGACTAGACGGACAGAGATATTGTCCTCTGTTGGGAGTATGACTAGACGGATAGAGATATTGTCCTCTGTTGGGAGTATGGCTAGACGGACAGAGATATTGTCCTCTGTTGGGAGTATGGCTAGACGGACAGAGATATTGTCCTCTGTTGGGAGTATGGCTAGACGGACAGAGATATTGTCCTCTGTTGGGAGTATGGCTAGACGGACAGAGATATTGTCCTCTGTTGGGAGTATGGCTAGACGGACAGAGACATTGTCCTCTGTTGGGAGTATGACTAGACGGACAGAGATATTGTCCTCTGTTGGGAGTATGACTAGACGGACAGAGATATTGTCCTCTGTTGGGAGTATGACTAGACGGACAGAGATATTGTCCTCTGTTGGGAGTATGACTAGACGGACAGAGATATTGTCCTCTGTTGGGAGTATGACTAGACGGACAGAGATATTGTCCTCTGTTGGGAGTATGACTAGACGGACAGAGATATTGTCCTCTGTTGGGAGTATGACTAGACGGTACACTGTCCTTCTCTTACTGACAGTTGTGGCTGCTTTGAATGATCTATTGTTGTCTCTACCTTCTCTGTTGTCTGTGCCCAATAATGTTTGTACCATGTTTTGTGCTGATACCGTGTTGTGACCATGTTGTTGTCATGTTGTGTTGCTACCATGCTGTTTTGTCATGTGTTGCTGCCATGCTGTTTTGTCATGTGTTGCTGCCATGCTGTTTTGTCATGTGTTGCTGCCATGCTGTTTTGTCATGTGTTGCTGCCATGCTGTTTTGTCATGTGTTGCTGCCATGCTGTTTTGTCATGTGTTGCTACCATGCTGTTTTGTCATGTGTTACTGCCATGCTGTTTTGTCATGTGTTGCTGCCATGCTGTTTTGTCATGTGTTGCTGCCATGCTGTTTTGTCATGTGTTGCTGCCATGCTGTTTTGTCATGTGTTGCTGCCATGCTGTTTTGTCATGTTGTGTTGCTGCCATGCTGTTTTGTCATGTGTTGCTGCCATGCTGTGTTGTCATGTGTTGCTACCATGCTGTTTTGTCATGTGTTGCTGCCATGCTGTTTTGTCATGTTGTGTTGCTGCCATGCTGTTTTGTCATGTGTTGCTACCATGCTGTTTTGTCATGTTGTGTTGCTGCCATGCTGTGTTGTCATGTGTTGCTACCATGCTGTTTTGTCATGTGTTGCTGCCATGCTGTTTTGTCATGTGTTGCTACCATGCTGTTTTGTCATGTTGTGTTGCTGCCATGCTGTTTTGTCATGTGTTGCTGCCATGCTGTTTTGTCATGTGTTGCTGCCATGCTGTTTTGTCATGTGTTGCTGCCATGCTGTTTTGTCATGTGTTGCTGCCATGCTGTTTTGTCATGTGTTGCTACCATGCTGTTTTGTCATGTGTTGCTGCCATGCTATGTTGTCATGTGTTGCTGCCATGCTGTTTTGTCATGTGTTGCTGCCATGCTGTGTTGCTACCATGTTGTTTTGTCATGTGTTGTTGTCATGTGTTGCTGCCATGCTGTTGTGTTGTGTTGCTACCATGCTGTTTTGTCATGTGTTGCTACCATGCTGTTTTGTCATGTTGTGTTGCTGCCATGCTGTTTTGTCATGTTGTGTTGCTGCCATGCTGTTTTGTCATGTGTTGCTGCCATGCTGTTTTGTCATGTTGTGTTGCTGCCATGCTGTTTTGTCATGTGTTGCTACCATGCTGTTTTGTCATGTTGTGTTGCTGCCATGCTGTTTTGTCATGTGTTGCTACCATGCTGTTTTGTCATGTGTTGCTGCCATGCTGTTTTGTCATGTTGTGTTGCTGCCATGCTGTTTTGTCATGTGTTGCTACCATGCTGTTTTGTCATGTTGTGTTGCTGCCATGCTGTGTTGTCATGTGTTGCTGCCATGCTGTGTTGTCATGTGTTGCTGCCATGCTGTTTTGTCATGTGTTGCTACCATGCTGTTTTGTCATGTTGTGTTGCTGCCATGCTGTTTTGTCATGTGTTGCTGCCATGCTGTTTTGTCATGTGTTGCTGCCATGCTGTTTTGTCATGTGTTGCTGCCATGCTGTTTTGTCATGTGTTGCTGCCATGCTGTTTTGTCATGTGTTGCTACCATGCTGTTTTGTCATGTGTTGCTGCCATGCTGTTTTGTCATGTGTTGCTGCCATGCTGTTTTGTCATGTGTTGCTGCCATGCTGTTTTGTCATGTGTTGCTACCATGCTGTTTTGTCATGTGTTGCTGCCATGCTGTTTTGTCATGTGTTGCTGCCATGCTGTTTTGTCATGTGTTGCTGCCATGCTGTTTTGTCATGTGTTGCTGCCATGCTGTTGTGTCATGTTGTGTTGCTGCCATGCTGTTTTGTCATGTTGTGTTGCTGCCATGCTGTTTTGTCATGTGTTGCTACCATGCTGTTTTGTCATGTGTTGCTGCCATGCTGTTTTGTCATGTGTTGCTGCCATGCTGTTTTGTCATGTTGTGTTGCTGCCATGCTGTTTTGTCATGTGTTGCTACCATGCTGTTTTGTCATGTGTTGCTGCCATGCTGTTTTGTCATGTGTTGCTGCCATGCTGTTTTGTCATGTGTTGCTGCCATGCTGTTTTGTCATGTGTTGCTGCCATGCTGTTTTGTCATGTGTTGCTACCATGCTGTTTTGTCATGTTGTGTTGCTGCCATGCTGTTTTGTCATGTGTTGCTGCCATGCTGTTTTGTCATGTGTTGCTGCCATGCTGTGTTGTCATGTTGTGTTGCTGCCATGCTGTTTTGTCATGTGTTGCTGCCATGCTGTTTTGTCATGTGTTGCTGCCATGCTGTTTTGTCATGTGTTGCTGCCATGCTGTTTTGTCATGTGTTGCTACCATGCTGTTTTGTCATGTTGTGTTGCTGCCATGCTGTTTTGTCATGTGTTGCTGCCATGCTGTTTTGTCATGTGTTGCTGCCATGCTGTGTTGTCATGTTGTGTTGCTGCCATGCTGTTTTGTCATGTGTTGCTGCCATGCTGTTTTGTCATGTGTTGCTGCCATGCTGTGTTGTCATGTTGTGTTGCTGCCATGCTGTTTTGTCATGTTGTGTTGCTACCATGCTGTTTTGTCATGTGTTGCTGCCATGCTGTTTTGTCATGTGTTGCTACCATGCTGTTTTGTCATGTGTTGCTGCCATGCTGTTTTGTCATGTGTTGCTGCCATGCTGTGTTGTCATGTGTTGCTGCCATGCTGTTTTGTCATGTGTTGCTGCCATGCTGTTTTGTCATGTGTTGCTACCATGCTGTTTTGTCATGTTGTGTTGCTGCCATGCTGTTTTGTCATGTTGTGTTGCTGCCATGCTGTTTTGTCATGTGTTGCTGCCATGCTGTTTTGTCATGTGTTGCTGCCATGCTGTTTTGTCATGTGTTGCTGCCATGCTGTGTTGTCATGTTGTGTTGCTGCCATGCTGTTTTGTCATGTGTTGCTGCCATGCTGTTTTGTCATGTGTTGCTGCCATGCTGTTTTGTCATGTTGTGTTGCTGCCATGCTGTTTTGTCATGTGTTGCTGCCATGCTGTGTTGTCATGTGTTGCTACCATGCTGTTTTGTCATGTGTTGCTGCCATGCTGTGTTGTCATGTGTTGCTGCCATGCTGTTTTGTCATGTTGTGTTGCTGCCATGCTGTTTTGTCATGTGTTGCTACCATGCTGTTTTGTCATGTGTTGCTGCCATGCTGTTTTGTCATGTATTGCTGCCTTGCTATGTTGTTGTCTTAGGTCTCTCTTTATGTAGTGTTGTGTTGTCTCTCCTGTCGTGATGTGTGTTTTGTGCTATATTTTTATATACATTTTTTATCCAAGCCCCCGTCCCTGCAGGAGGCCGTCATTGTAAATAAGAAATTGTTCTAGTAAATAAATGTTAAATTAATAAAAAAATGATGTATACTCTACATCACATGCGACTTGTATAAAAGACTAAGCAATTAGCTAATTCAAAATGTTTTTCTGACTCCATAAAGACAATTAAAATACACAAGCAGGCATTAGGCAATGAGTTGATTTAGCAAGAACGCAGATATTTAATGAACAGTGTTAAATTAATGGATTCACATACAAGGCTCAAAGCTAAAGTTACAAAGCATTAACAAGCATTACAAAGCATACTCCTAAACATGGTCAGAGAGAGAGAGAGAGACGGATATGCGTCGACAGCAACAAGGGAAAATCCTCTGCATTATCATAAACAGCAGACTCGTACATTTCCTCAGTGAAAACAATGTACTGAGCAAATGTCAAATTGGATTTTTACCAAATTACTGACCACGTATTCACCCTGCACACCCTAATTGACCAAACAAACTGACCAAAACTGTTGTTGACTTCAAAAAGCTTTTGACTCAGTTTGGCATGAGGGTCTGCTATACAAATTGATGGAAAGTGGTGTTGGGGGAAAAACATACGACATTATAAAATCCATGTACACAAACAACAAATGGGCGGTTAAAATGTGCAAAAAACACACACATTTCTTCCCACAGGGCCGTGGGGCGAGACAGCTTAAGCCCCACCCTCTTCAACATATAAATATTTAAATATATATATATATATCAATGAATTGGCGAGGGCACTAGAACAGTCTGCAGAACCCGGCCTCACCCTACTAGAATCTGAAGTCAAATGTCTACTGTTTGCTGATGATCTGGTGCTTCTGTCTCCAACCAAGGAGGGCCTACAGCAGCACCCAGATCTTCTGCACAGATTCTGTCAGACCTGGGCCCTGACAGTAAAACAGGTCCAGTTGCCAGGACCACAAATCAGCGCCACCGATGCCCTAGAGCACACAAAAAACTATACATACCTCGGCCTAAACATCAGCGCCACAGGTAACTTCCACAAAGCTGTGAACGAGCTGAGAGACAAGGCAAGGAGGGCCTTCTATGTCATCAAAAGGAACATAAAATTCAATACCAATTAGGATCTGGCTAAAAATACCTGAATCACTTACAGAACCCATTGCCCTTTATGGTTGTGAGGTCTGGGGTCTGCTCACCTACCAAGAATTCACAAAATGGAACAAACACTAAATTGAGACTCTCCATGCAGAATTCTGCAAACATATCCTCAGTGTACAACGTATAACAACAAATAACGCATGCAGAGCAGAATTAGGCCGATACCCACTAATTATCAAAATCCAGAAAAGAGCCGTTAAATTCTACAACCACCTAAAAGAAAGTGATTCCCAAACCTTCCATAACAGAGCCATCACCTACAGAGAGATGAACCTGGAGAAGAGTCCCCTAAGCAAGCTGGTCCTGGGGCTCTGTTCACAAACACAAACACACCCCACAGAGCCCCAGGACAGCAACACAATTAGACCCAACCAAGTCATGAGAAAACAATAAGATAATTACTTGACACATTGGAAAGAATTAACAAAAAAACTGAGCAAACTAGAATGCTATTTGGCCCTAAACAGAGAGCACACAGCGGCAGAATACCTGACCACTGTGACTGACCCAAACTTAAGGAAATATTGGACCATGTACAGACTCAGTGAGCATAGCCTTGCTATTGAGAAAGGCCGCCGTAGGCAGACCTGGCTCTCAAGAGAAGACAGGCTATGTGCACACTGCCCACAAAATGAGGTGGAAACTGAGCTGCACTTCCTAACCTCCTGCCAAATGTATGACCATATTAGAGAGACATATTTCCCTCAGATTACACAGACCCACAAAGAATTCAAAAACAAACCAGATTTTGATAACCTCCCATATCTACTGGGTGAAATACCACAGTGTGACATCACGCCAGCAATATTTGTGACCTGTTGCCACAAGAAAAGGGCAACCAGTGAAGAACAAACACCATTGTAAATACAACCCATATGTATGCCTATTTATTTTTCCTTTTTGTACTATTTGCACATAATATGACATTTGCAATGTCTTTATTATTTTGTAACGTTTGTTTACGGTGCATTTTTATTGTTAATATAATTGAAATTGATAGAGAGAGAGGAGAGGCAGGGAGAGAGAGAGGGGGAGAGTGGGAGAGAGAGAACGGGAGAGAGGAAGATAGGGAGAGAGTGGGAGAGAGAGAACGGGAGAGTTGGAGAGAGTGGGAGAGAGAGAACGGGAGAGAGGAAGAGAGGGGGAGAGAGTGGGAGAGAGAGAACGGGAGAGAGGAAGAGAGGGAGAGAGTGGGAGAGAGAGAACGGGAGAGTTGGAGAGAGTGGGAGAGAGAGAACGGGAGAGAGGAAGAGAGGGGGAGAGAGTGGGAGAGAGAGAACGGGAGAGAGGAAGAGAGGGAGAGAGTGGGAGAGAGAGAACGGGAGAGAGGAAGAGAGGGGGAGAGTGGGAGAGAGAGAACGGGAGAGAGGAAGAGAGTTGGAGAGAGTGGGAGAGAGAGAACGAGAGAGAGGAAGAGAGGGGTAGAGTGGGAGAGAGAGAACAGGAGAGAGGAAGGAAGGGGGAGAGAATGGGAGAGAGAGAACGGGAGAGAGGAAGAGAGGGGGAGAGTGGGAGAGAGAGAATGGGAGAGAGGAAGGAAGGGGGAGAGAATGGGAGAGAGAGAACGGGAGAGAGGAAGAGAGGGAGAGAGTGGGAGAGAGAGAACGGGAGAGAGGAAGAGAGGGAGAGAGTGGGAGAGAGAGAACGGGAGAGTTGGAGAGAGTGGGAGAGAGAGAACGGGAGAGAGGAAGAGAGGGGGAGAGAGTGGGAGAGAGAGAACGAGAGAGAGGAAGAGAGGGGTAGAGTGGGAGAGAGAGAACAGGAGAGAGGAAGGAAGGGGGAGAGAATGGGAGAGAGAGAACGGGAGAGAGGAAGAGAGGGGGAGAGTGGGAGAGAGAGAATGGGAGAGAGGAAGGAAGGGGGAGAGAATGGGAGAGAGAGAATGGGAGAGAGGAAGAGAGGGAGAGAGTGGGAGAGAGAGAACGGGAGAGAGGAAGAGAGGGGGAGAGTGGGAGAGAGAGAACGGGAGAGAGGGAGAGATGGAGAGAGTGGGAGAGAGTGGGAGAGAGAGAACGGGAGAGAGGGGGAGAGTGGGAGAGAGAGAACGGGAGAGAGGAAGATAGGGGGAGAGTGGGAGAGAGAGAACGGGAGAGAGGAAGAGAGGGAGAGAGTTGGAGAGAAAGAACGGGAGAGAGGAAGGAAGGGGGAGAGTTGGAGAGAAAGAACGGGGGAGAGGAAGAGAGGGAGAGAGTGGGAGAGAGAGAACGGGAGAGAGGAAGGAAGGGGGAGAGTGGGAGAGAGAGAAAGGGAGAGAGGAAGAGAGGGAGAGAAAGAAAGAGTCACCGCAGCAAGTCAGCAACATAAGAGAAAGAACGATGAATCATGGACATCTGAGTTGTTTGGATTCAAAAACTGTTGTTGTTGACCAATAATATTACTGTTAAGTTAACCTCCAATCAGATATCAGACCTGCAGTATGTAACCTCTGCTTCTCAGAGGGGAGACAATGGGGGCTGGAGAGATCATTGAGATCCCGAATTGAATCCTTTGTTCCCCCGGGGCAATTGAACTGATTCCAGAGGCTGACCCAAAACACCGCTGGCGTAGAAGAGGTATTCAGAGTGGACTCCTATTCCTGACTCAGGAGGCCTACCACCCACCGCTTCCGAGTATTTTACTCGCTAATGTTCAGTCTCTGGATAATACAGTTTACGATCTCAGGGTGAGGATCTCCTTCCAGAGAGACATCAGGGATTGTAACATACTCTGTTTTATGTAAACATGGCTCTCTCGGGATATATTGTCTGAGTCTGTACAGCCAGTTGTGCTCTCAGTTCATTGCGCAGAGAGGTATAAAGAACTCTCCAGGAAGAAGACAGGCGGGGGTGTATGTTTCATGATTATCTACTCTTGGTGTGATTGTGATAATATACAGAAACTCAAGTCCTTTTGTTCATCCGACCTAGAATACCTCGCAATCAAATGCTGACCGTATTACCTCCCAAGAGAATTCTCTTCGGTTATAATCACAGCCGTGTATATTCCCCCTCAAGCCAATACCATGACGGCCTTCAAGGAACTACACTGGACTCTATGCAAACTGGAAACCACATATCCTGAGGGAGCTCTGGTTCTACCAACACATTGACTGTTGCACTCGCTCTGAAAAAACATTAGACCACTGCTACTCAACTTCTCAAAATGCCTACAAGGCCCTCCCCCGCGCTCCCTTCGGCAAATCTGATCACGACTCCATTTTGATCTTCCCTTCCTACTATCAGAAATTCAAACAGTAAGTACCTGTGCTACTCAGCACTTGGAATCCATGCTTCAAGATTGTGTTGATCACGCAGACTGGGATATGTTCCGGGTAGCCTCTGAGAATGATATCAACGAATACACGGATACAATGACTGAATTTATCAGGAAATGTTTTAGGAGATGTTGTGCCCACTGTGACTATTAAAACCTACCCAAACCAGAAACCGTGGATGGATGGCAGCATTCACGCAAAACTGAAAGAGCGAACTACCACATTTAACCACGGCAAGGGGACTGGGTATACGGAATAATACAAACAGTGTAGTTATTCCCTCCATAACGAAACCAAAAAGACAAAACGTCAGTACAGAGACAAAATGGAGTCGCAATTCAACGGCTCAGACATGTGGCAGGGTCTACAGATAATCACAGACTACAAAGGAAAAACCAGCCACGTCTCGGACACCGACATCTGCTTCCGGATACACCTGTTTTCGCCCGCTTTGAGGATGACACAGTGCCACCGACGCGGCCAGCTACAAAGGACTGTGGGGCTCTCCTTCTCCGTGGCTGACCTGAGTAAGACATTTAAGTGTGTTAACCCTCGCAAGGCTGCGGGCCCTATCCCAGTCTGCTGTCCCCACTTGCTTCAAGATGGCCACCATTGTTCCTGTACCCAAGAAAGCTAAAGGTAACTGAACTAAATGACTATCGCTCCGTAGCACTCACTTCTGTCATCATGAAGTGCTTTGAGAGACTAGTCAATGATCATGTCACCTCTACCTTACCTGACACCCTAGACCCACTTCAATATGCTTACCGCCCTAATAGATCCACAAACGATGCAATAGCCATCACACTGCACACTGACCTATCCCATCTGGAGGAATACCTATGTAAGAATGCTGTTCATTGGCTACAGTTTGGCATTCGAACACTATAGCACACTCCAAGCTCATCATTAAGCCCTGGGTCCTGTGCAACTGGACTTACTGACAGGATTCGTGACGGGCCGCCCCCAGGTGGTGAAGGTAAGAAATAACACCTCCACTACGCTGATCCTCAACACTGGGGTCCCACAAGGGTGCGTGCTCAGCCCCCTCCTGTACTCCCTGTTCACCCATGCCTGCGTGGCCACACATGCCTCTAACTCAGGGGTGGGCAATTCCAGTCCTCGGGGCCTGATTGGTGTCACAGTTTTGCCTCCAGCCCCAGCTAACACACCTGACTCCAATTATCACCTAATTATGGATCTTTAGTTTGGAATGCAGTTTGATTAATCAGCTGTGTTCTCCAGGGATGGAGAAGAATTCTGACACCAATCAGGCCCCCGAGGACTGGAATTGCCCATCCCTGCTAACTCAATCATCAAGTTTGCAGACGACACAACAATAGTAGGCCTGATTACCAACAATGATGAGACAACCTACAGGGAGGAGGTGAGGTCCCTGGTGGCGTGGTGCCAGGAAATGTACTTCTCCCTCAACATCAACAAAGCGAAGGAAACGATCATGGACTTGAAGACAGCAGAGGTAGCACGCCCCCTCCACATTGACAGGGCCGCAGTGGAGAAGGTGAAAAGCTTCAAGTTCCTTTGCGTACACATCACTGACAATCGCAGGACTCTCCAGAGCGTGGTTCAGTCTGCCCAACGCATCACCGGGGGCACATTCCCTGCCCTCCAGGACACCTAAAGCACCAGAAGGAAGGCCAAAAAGATCATCAAGGACATCAACCACCTGAGCCACTGCCTGTTCACCCCGCTATCATGCAGAAGGCGAGGTCAGTACAGGTGCATCAAAGCTGGGACCGAGACACTGAAAAACAGCTTCTATCTCAAGGCCATCAGACTGTTAAATAGCCAAGCCTTCACCCAGTACCTTGCCCTGAACTTAGTCACTGTCACTAGCCGTCTACCACCCGGTTACTCAACCCTGCACCTTAGAGGCTGCTGCCCTATGTACATAGTCAAGGAATCACTGGTCTTTTTAATAATGTTTACATACTGCTTTACCCATTTCATATGTATACACTGTATTCTAGTCAAGTCCATCCTATTTAACTATAGTTGTATATATACTATTCTATCCTACCAATTCTACAGATATACTAAATATTCTGTCCTCATACCGTCTGTAATTTCTATACATCCCATCAGATACTGTATTTACAGTGCATTCGGAAAGTTTTCAGACCCCTTCACTTTTTCACATTTTGTTCAGTTACAGCCTTATTCTAAAATGTATTATATAAAGAATGTTGCTCATAAACCAACAGACAATACCTGATAATGACAAAGCGAAAACAGGATTTTATATCTAAAATAAAAAAAACAGAAATAACTTATTTACATAAGTATTCAGGCCCTTTGCTATGAGACTCGAAATGGAGCTCAGGTTCATCCTGTTTCCATTGATCATCCTTGAGATGTTTTTACAACTTGATTGTAGTCCACCTGTGGTAAATTCAATTGATTGGACATGATTCGGAAAGGCACACACCTGTCTGTATAAGGTCCAACAGTTGACAGTGTATGTCAAAGCAAAAACTAGACCATGAGGTTGAAGGAGTTGTCCGTAGAGCTCCGAGACAGGATTATGTCACGGCCGAGATCCGGGGAAGGGTAAAACATTTCTGCAGCATTGAAGGACGCTAAGTATACAGCGGACTTCCTTTCCTTTCTCAAATGGAAGAAGTTTGGAACCACCCAGACTCTTCCTAGAGCTGGCCCACCGGCCAAACTGAGCAATCGGGAGAGAAGGGCTTTGGTCAGGGAGGTGACCAAGAACCCGATCGCCACTCTGACAGAGCTCCTGAGTTCCTCTGTGGAGATGGGAGAACCTTCCAGAAGGACAACCATCTCTGCAGCACTCTACCAATTAGGCCTTTATGGTAGAGTTGGCAGACAGAAGCCACTCCTCAGTAAAAGGCACATGACAGCCCGCTTGGAGTTTGCCACAAGGCACCTAAAGGACTCAGAACATTAGAAACAAACATTCTCCTGTCTGATGAAACCAAGATTGAACTCTTTGGCCTGAATGCGAAGCGTCACGTCTGGAGGAAACCTGGCACCATCCCTACGGTGAAGCATGGTGGTGGCAGAATCATGCTGTGGAGATGTTTTTCAGCGGTAGTGACTGGGAGACTAGTCAGGATCAAGGTTCTTTACAGTCTGAACACTATGTCCTATTCAGGTTCTTTACAGTCTGAACACTATGTCCTATTCAGGTTCTTTACAGTCTGAACACTATGTCCTATTCAGGTTCTTTACAGTCTGCACACTTTGTCTTTTTCAGGTTCTTTACAGTCTGCACACTTTGTCTTTTTCAGGTTCTTTACAGTCTGAACACTATGTCCTATTCAGGTTCTTTACAGTCTGAACACTATGTCCTATTCAGGTTCTTTACAGTCTGAACACTATGTCCTATTCAGGTTCTTTACAGTCTGAACACTATGTCCTATTCAGGTTCTTTACAGTCTGAACACTTTGTCCTATTCAGGTTCTTTACAGTCTGAACACTATGTCCTATTCAGGTTCTTTACAGTCTGAACACTATGTCCTATTCAGGTTCTTTACAGTCTGCACACTATGTCCTATTCAGGTTCTTTACAGTCTGAACACTATGTCCTATTCAGGTTCTTTACAGTCTGCACACTGTCCTATTCAGGTTCTTTACAGTCCGGACACTATGTCCTATTCAGGTTCTTTACAGTCTGCACACTTTGTCTTTTTCAGGTTCTTTACAGTCTGAACACTATGTCCTATTCAGGTTCTTTACAGTCTGCACACTGTCCTATTCAGGTTCTTTACAGTCTGAACACTATGTCCTATTCAGGTTCTTTACAGTCTGAACACTATGTCCTATTCAGGTTCTTTACAGTCTGCACACTTTGTCTTTTTCAGGTTCTTTACAGTCTGAACACTATGTCCTATTCAGGTTCTTTACAGTCCGAACACTATGTCCTATTCAGGTTCTTTACAGTCTGAACACTATGTCCTATTCAGGTTCTTTACAGTCTGAACACTATGTCCTATTCAGGTTCTTTACAGTCTGAACACTATGTCCTATTCAGGTTCTTTACAGTCTGCACACTGTCCTATTCAGGTTCTTTACAGTCTGAACACTATGTCCTATTCAGGTTCTTTACAGTCTGAACACTATGTCCTATTCAGGTTCTTTACAGTCTGAACACTATGTCCTATTCAGGTTCTTTACAGTCTGAACACTATGTCCTATTCAGGTTCTTTACAGTCTGAACACTTTGTCCTATTCAGGTTCTTTACAGTCTGAACACTATGTCCTATTCAGGTTCTTTACAGTCTGAACACTATGTCCTATTCAGGTTCTTTACAGTCTGCACACTATGTCCTATTCAGGTTCTTTACAGTCTGAACACTATGTCCTATTCAGGTTCTTTACAGTCTGCACACTGTCCTATTCAGGTTCTTTACAGTCCGGACACTATGTCCTATTCAGGTTCTTTACAGTCTGAACACTATGTCCTATTCAGGTTCTTTACAGTCTGAACACTATGTCCTATTCAGGTTCTTTACAGTCTGCACACTGTCCTATTCAGGTTCTTTACAGTCTGAACACTATGTCCTATTCAGGTTCTTTACAGTCTGAACACTTTGTCCTATTCAGGTTCTTTACAGTCTGAACACTATGTCCTATTCAGGTTCTTTACAGTCTGCACACTGTCCTATTCAGGTTCTTTACAGTCTGAACACTATGTCCTATTCAGGTTCTTTACAGTCTGAACACTTTGTCCTATTCAGGTTCTTTACAGTCTGAACACTATGTCCTATTCAGGTTCTTTACAGTCTGAACACTATGTCCTATTCAGGTTCTTTACAGTCTGAACACTATGTCCTATTCAGGTTCTTTACAGTCTGAACACTATGTCCTATTCAGGTTCTTTACAGTCTGAACACTATGTCCTATTCAGGTTCTTTACAGTCTGGACACTATGTCCTATTCAGGTTCTTTACAGTCTGAACACTATGTCCTATTCAGGTTCTTTACAGTCTGAACACTATGTCCTATTCAGGTTCTTTACAGTCTGAACACTATGTCCTATTCAGGTTCTTTACAGTCTGAACACTATGTCCTATTCAGGTTCTTTACAGTCTGCACACTTTGTCTTTTTCAGGTTCTTTACAGTCTGAACACTATGTCCTATTCAGGTTCTTTACAGTCTGAACACTATGTCCTATTCAGGTTCTTTACAGTCTGAACACTATGTCCTATTCAGGTTCTTTACAGTCTGAACACTATGTCCTATTCAGGTTCTTTACAGTCTGAACACTATGTCCTATTCAGGTTCTTTACAGTCTGCACACTGTCCTATTCAGGTTCTTTACAGTCTGAACACTATGGCCTATTCAGGTTCTTTACAGTCTGAACACTATGTCCTATTCAGGTTCTTTACAGTCTGAACACTATGTCCTATTCAGGTTCTTTACAGTCCGAAGACTATGTCCTATTCAGGTTCTTTACAGTCTGAACACTATGTCCTATTCAGGTTCTTTACAGTCTGCACACTGTCCTATTCAGGTTCTTTACAGTCTGAACACTATGTCCTATTCAGGTTCTTTACAGTCTGAACACTATGTCCTATTCAGGTTCTTTACAGTCTGAACACTATGTCCTATTCAGGTTCTTTACAGTCTGAACACTATGTCCTATTCAGGTTCTTTACAGTCTGAACACTATGTCCTATTCAGGTTCTTTACAGTCTGAACACTATGTCCTATTCAGGTTCTTTACAGTCCGAACACTATGTCCTATTCAGGTTCTTTACAGTCTGATGGGAATCTGTTGGTACATGATTCAAAGGCGTTGAATAAGCGTTTTTGGTTGGAGCTTTCTGGCTTATGCATTACATTACCCTTTAAACACACGCACACACACACAGGCAACTTTATGAAAGTTTATTGCGATACAAAAACGTGTTATCTAAGCTCAAAGTGAAGTTTTTTTTGTTAAATTCTTTAGAGACCCCTTTGAGTTTTTCCGCTCTAGAAAGTACGTTTCCACACTAGAAAGTGAAGCCAAACACTTTGAACAGGATACCTCTATCTCTAATGCCAATATCTGTATTTTTACCCCTCGTTCTATTTCAATCTTTCTCATTTTCACTCCCTCTCTTTCTTTTTAAAGATATCACATCCCTCGCCCCATCCTTCATCCCTTTCCTCTCTTTATCTCTCCATCACACACACATCCGGGGTCTGTCTCGCTCTATTTCCTCTGAAATCATATACCTTCATCTCTCTCTTCCTCCCGATGTCTCTCTCAGCTTCTCCTCAGACCATATCACAGCAACCCCTCAGCCTCTCCCTGCGTGTGTGTGTGTGTGTGTGTGTGTGTGTGTGTGTGTGTGTGTGTGTGTGTGTGTGTGTGTGTGTGTGTGTGTGTGTGTGTGTGTGTGTGTGTGTGTGTGTGTGTGAGAGTACGTGCATGCAGATGTCTGTGTTCCTACATTAAAAAAATTATAATACACACATTGCACCTGACTACCGTTGCTATGGTTCCGGTGACATCACTGACACAGGAAGCACTAGGCACAGAGAGACCCTCCTGAGACCCTCCTCATAATACACTTGTTATGAAGCCCCCCGCGGTGTAAATGGTACTATTTGTATAGTGAGAATGTATTAAAGATACAGCCTGGGATATGTTCAATGGTAATTTCAATTCTTAATATTTGCATCTAGATTTTTTCCTTTTTTTAAAGCCTCATGTGTTTAACACAACTGTTTTGCTAATATCATAACCCAAAATATAAGGTTTTATAAAAAACTTAAACAATGACATTTTGAGCTCATTATTTTTTTTTCATGAACAATTGATGAGATATGTATGAAAACTTGTTTTAAAGTAAAATGGCCCTTTAATATCTCTTCTGTACAACAAAAGGATATTCTGAGAAGATAATCTCAATCTCATCTCTCCGCTCTACTTAGCCCACATCGAAATGAATTAGGACGTTTACTGCAGGCTGGGTGTCACGTAATGTGGAAGAGAGGAGGACCAAGGCGCAGCGTGATATGAATACATCTTCTATTTATTATAACGAAGAACACTTAACCAAACTTTACAAAACGAACGTGACGCTATATAGAAAATAGTGCTGAACACAAAACACTACGCGTAGACAATAACCCACGAACTACCCAATGAATATGGCTGCCTAAATATGGTTCCCAATCAGAGACAACGATAAACAGCTGCCTCTAATTGAGAACCAATCTAGGCAACCATAGACATATAACACCTAGACTAGAAAACACCCATAGACATACAAAAACCCCTAGACAGGAACAAAACACATATATCACCCATGTCACACCCTGACCTAACCAAAATAATAAAGAAAACAAAGATAACTAAGGTCAGGGCGTGACACTGGGGGGCAATTATGATATTTTCTTCAGGCTGGGGGGCAATTATGACATTTTCTTCAGGCTGGGGGGGCAATTCGGAACTTTTACTGCAGCCTGGGGGGCAATTCGGACGTTTACTGCAGCCTGGGGGGCAATTAGGATGTTTACTTCAGGCTGGGGGGCAATTAGGATGTTTACTGCAGCCTGGGGGGCAATTAGGATGTTTACTGCAGCCTGGGGGGCAATTAGGATGTTTACTTCAGGCTGGGGGGCAATTAGGATGTTTACGTCAGGCTGGGGGGCAATTAGGATGTTTACTGCAGGCTGGGGGGCAATTAGGATGTTTACTGCAGGCTGGGGGGCAATTAGGATGTTTACTTCAGGCTGGGGGGCAATTAGGATGTTTACGTCAAGCTGGGGGGCAATTAGGATGTTTACTGCAGGCTGGGGGGGCAATTAGGATGTTTACTTCAGGCTGGGGGGCAATTAGGATGTTTACGTCAAGCTGGGGGGCAATTAGGATGTTTACTGCAGGCTGGGGGGCAGGCTGGGGGACTTTTACTGCGGATTGCTAAAATACTGATTATGATCACATGCTTGGGTGCCAAGCTCAAGTTAAGTTATCAGTGTGGCTTTTCATCAAGTTATCAGTGTAGCTTTTCATCAAGTTATCAGTGTAGCTTTTCATCAAGTTATCAGTGTAGCTTTTCATCAAGTTATCAGTGTAGCTTTTCATCAAGTTATCAGTGTAGCTTTTCATCAAGTTATCAGTGTAGCTTTTCATCAAATTATCAGTGTAGCTTTTCATCAAGTTATCAGTGTAGCTTTTCATCAAGTTGTCAGTGTAGCTTTTCATCAAGTTGTCAGTGTAGCTTTTCATCAAGTTATCAGTGTAGCTTTTCATCAAGTTATCAGTGTAGCTTTTCATCAAGTTATCAGTGTAGCTTTTCATCAAGTTATCAGTGTAGCTTTTCATCAAGTTATCAGTGTAGCTTTTCATCAAGTTATCAGTGTAGCTTTTCATCAAGTTATCAGTGTAGCTTTTCATCAAGTTGTCAGTGTGGCTTTTCATCAAGTTGTCAGTGTAGCTTTTCATCAAATTATCAGTGTAGCTTTTCATCAAGTTATCAGTGTGGCTTTTCATCAAGTTGTCAGTGTAGCTTTTCATCAAGTTGTCAGTGTAGCTTTTCATCAAGTTATCAGTGTAGCTTTTCATCAAGTTATCAGTGTAGCTTTTCATCAAGTTATCAGTGTAGCTTTTCATCAAGTTATCAGTGTAGCTTTTCATCAAGTTATCAGTGTAGCTTTTCATCAAGTTGTCAGTGTAGCTTTTCATCAAGTTATCAGTGTAGCTTTTCATCAAGTTATCAGTGTAGCTTTTCATCAAGTTCTCAGTGTAGCTTTTCATCAAGTTATCAGTGTAGCGTGTTGTCAGTGTAGCCTGTTATAAAGTTGTCAGTGTAGAATTGCATCAAGTCGCCAAACTCACTGGCTCCATGTCATCTATAAGTCTCTGCTAGGTAAAGCCCTGCCTTATCTCAGCTCACTGGTCACCATAGCAGCACCCACCCGTAGCACGCGCTCCAGCAGGTCAATTTCACTGGTCACCCCTAAAGCCAATTCCTCCTTTGGTCGTCTTTCCTTCCAGTTCTCTGCTGCTAATGACTGGAACGAACTGCAAAAATCACTGAAGCTGGAGACTGAGATCTCCCTCACTAACTTTAAGCATCAGCTATCAGAGCAGCTCACAGATCACTAAACATGTACATAGCCCATCTGTAAATAGCCCACCCCACTACCTCATCCCCATACTGTTATTTTTTATTTTTGCTCCTTTGCACCCCAGTATCTCTACTTGCACATTCATCTTCTGCACATCTATCACTCCAGTGTTTAATTGCTAAATTGTAATTATTTCGCCACTATGGCCTATTTATTGCCTTACCTCCCGTATCCTACCTCATTTGCACACACTGTATATATTACTTTTTCTATTGTATTATTGTGTAACGGCTCTCGTTGGTGGTAGGAAGAGTAGACCAAAGCGCAGCGTGGAAAGTGTTCATGATTATTTTAATTAAAAGAACACTCAAACAAAATAACAAAAGTGAAAACGAAAGCGCACAGTTCTGTCAGGCTAAGACACTAAACAGAAAACAAGATCCCACAACCTAATGGTGGGAAAAAGAGCTGCCTAAGTATGTTCCCTAATCAGAGACAACGATAGACAGCTGCCTCTGATTGGGAACCACACTCGGCCAAAAACAAAGAAACAGAAGACATAGAATTTCCCACTCGAGTCACACCCTGACCTAACCAAAAATAGAGAATCTTAAGGATCTCTAAGGTCAGGGCGTGACATATTGACTGTATGTTTGTTTATTCCATGTGTAACTTTGTGTTGTTGTTTGTGTCGCACTGCGTTGCTTTATCTTGGCCAGGTCGCAGTTGTAAATGATAACTTGTTCTCAACTAGCCTACTTGGTTAAATAAAGGTGAAATAAAAAAATATATAAAATAAAATAGCCTGTTATCAAGTTATCAGTGTAGCCTATACTCCAGTTGTCAGTGTAGCCTTTTGTCAGTGCAGCTTGTTATCAAGTGATCAGTGTAGATTTTTATCAGGTTATCAGGGTAGCCTGTAATCAAGTTATCTGTGTAGCCTCCTATCATGTTATCAGGGTAGCCTGTAATCAAGTTATCTGTGTAGCCTCCTATCAGGTTATCAGGGTAGCCCCCTATCAAGTTATCTGTGCAGGCTGTTATCAAGTTGTCAGTGTAGCCTGTTATCAAGTTATCAGTGTAGATTTTTATCAGGTTATCAGGGTAGATTTTTATCAGGTTATCAGGGTAGCCTGTAATCAAGTTATTAGTGTGTTGTCAGTTTAGCCTGCTGTCAAGTTATCATTGCAGCCTCTTAGGCTGTAAATTTAATGTAGTAGAATATAACACAATAGATCTGGTAGAAGAAAATACAAAGAAACAAAACAACCGGTTTATTATATTTTTTCTACCACCATCTTTGAAATGCAATAGAAAGTCCCCACATCTAGCCATCACTCTGGTTGTAATTCCAATGGTGTCCACAAGATGGCGGCAGTGTATGTGCAAAGTTTCAGACGGAGAACTTAAAGTATGAGCAAACCACATTACTTTCAGTGTGAAGTCACCCAGGTACATTTGGGCAAATGGTAAAGGAGACATTCACATTTACATGACATTTTTCTTCAAGAATATTGTCAAATCTGTATATTTGGACTTTGATTGAGCTTTTCCAGTATTAGTAGCCATATTATAAGTTCAACATTTGCAAAACAACCAGTTTTCATAACTTCATAACTCTGAATATTCTTATAATTTTTGTCCAAAAGCAAAAGGCATGCTGTCGTACAAGGTTAGCAGCGACACTTTGCGACAGATACGGGGTTTCCCGACACTGCCGTAAATACAAGCTCATTGGCTATCTAGCTGGCTTTGTTTGACCCTGATTGGTGCTTATTTGACAACGTTGCAGTTGATCAAGTGAAGACCGGCCGTGTCATCGGTGTGCCATGAAGGCGTCGCTCTCTGACCAAATTTGGTGTCCTATAGGATACACTACACCCCTAATGATATAGTGAAGTCTGGTTACATTCTAGGATCTCTGGTTGATTGGTTGAAACAATGTCTAGGGTTAGATTTTCACAGATTCCTTTCTTTGCAAATTGAACGAGTGGAAATACAATATCGATTGTGCACGCTATATGGACCTTTTTAGGATATACATTTTTTTTTTCTCTGGGACCCTTTGGATGATAAATCAGAACAAGATTTCAGAATGTAAGTACACATTTCACCTTCAGAGGTGAATTTATTAAAACCTATCGCAGTGAAAAAAGTGTTTTGTTGTTAGGAGCTCTCCTCAGACAATAGCATGGTATTTTTTCGCAGTAATAGCAACTGTAAATTGGACAGTGCAGTTATATTAACAATAATTTCAGCTTTCAGCCGATATAAAACACTTATATGTACCGACATTTGTTGTTTCTCTAAAATCTGCGATCGTGACACAAGGCGCTGCATGATTTACAACTGTCCTGTTAACGGGACGCCTATCCCTAAGACGATTTATAAGTGTAGCATGTTATCCCCTGGACTATCTTCACGTCTAGAATACAAACATCCAGGCTACTGAGAACTAATCCCGTCCGAATCGTCCTCTGGAATACCGGACATTCTGGGTTAATAACTAACGTTCTGTAGTGATATTAGTCCTGTTAGAATAGGGTCATATTGTTCTCTCTGCCATTCTCTCTCTGTCTGTCTGTCTGTCTGTCTGTTTCTCTCTCTCTCTCTCTCTCTCTCTCTCTCTCTCTCTCTCTCTCTCTCTCTCTCTCTCTCTCTCTCTCTCTCTCTCTCTCTCTCTCTCTCTCTCTCTCTCTCTCTCTCTCACACCCACTCTCTCTCTCTCTCTCTCTGGCTGTGTGTTCGTGCATATGTTTGTGTGTGTCCATACATGTGTGATTTGGTGTCACAGTCCCTGGGTCCCTCAGTGGAACGTTCTGATGATCAATAAGAGGTGGTGTGTGACCATCAATGGCATTGGGTTACATAGGGTCCTGAACCGACATGCACACACACACACACACACACACACACACACACACACACACACACACACACACACACACACACACACACACACACACACACACACACACACACACACACACACACACACACACACACACACACACACACACACACACACACACACACACACACACACACACACACACACACACACACACACACACACACACACACACACACACACACACACACACACACACACACACAAAACACACACACAAAACACACACACAGATCCCATGGGAATCTGGACTGACGCCAGGCGTAAAGACCAATACAGATATCCATGTCAGGTATTTTGCTGTATTATTTTATAGAAGAGAAGAGACTTCATCAACACACGACATGGACTAAGGGGGATGATGGTCACTGATTAAATATTTAGATTTTTACTAAAATAACTTCATCTAATTGAAGGACAAGATAGCAGCATTCCCCACCCTTGCATATCACTAATCTAAAACAACAAATTATGTATTTTACTTTGAAATTATTGATTAGAAATGAGACATCAGACTTTCTATATCATTTATTTTGGCCTATGTACCTCAATGGGTCAGTGAAGTAAAATAACTTTCAGAAGTTAAAAATATTATATATTATATTACACACACACATACACACACACACACACACACACACACACACACACACACACACACACACACACACACACACACACACACACACACACACACACACACACACACACACACACACAGATCCCATGGGAATCTGGACTGACGCCAGGCGTAAAGACCAATACAGATACGCACACCTGGATACGCACAGATACGCACACAAAAAAAACAAAAATACAGTGACAATGTAGCAAATAACTCACGCAAAAACAAACAGAAGAAAACGTAATTCTACAGAATATATATAACGTGATAATACTATTTTTCTCCAGAAACCAGGTCTTCCAATTGAAATTTACAAATCATATATTCCAAACGTCCTGTTTCTGCACCTAAACAAACCGATTAGCCAGTTAGTTTACGTCATCGTCTCAGACAGTCAAATTAAAGATAATCTGTCTACACATGCAGACTAGAAACCGATTAGCCAGTTAGTTTACGTCATCGTCTCAGACAGTCAAATTAAAGATAATCTGTCTACACATGCAGACTAGAAACCGATTAGCCAGTTAGTTTACGTCATCGTCTCAGACAGTCAAATTAAAGATAATCTGTCTACACATGCAGACTAGAAACATACAGCATGTGGTTCTCTGTTGATAGAATACACTAAGTAAAATACACAAAGTTCTTCCTAGAACCCTGTATAAATGGTTCTACCAAGAACCCTTTATGTTCTAAAGGTTCTTCCTAGAACCGTCTACGAAGGGTTCTTCCTAGAACCCTGTATAAATGGTTCTACCAAGAACCCTCTATGATCTAAAGCTTCATCCTAGAACCCTCTACAAAGGGTTCTTCCTAGAACCCTGTATAAATGGTTCTACCAAGAACCCTTTATGATCTAAAGCTTCATCCTAGAACCCTCTACGAAGGGTTCTTCCTAGAACCCTGTATAAATGGTTCTACCAAGAACCCTCTATGATCTAAAGGTTCTTCCTAGAACCCTCTTCAGATTAGTTTTTTACCAGGGTACTAACGGTTCCACCAGCCTTATTAACTTTCATTTTAAGTTAATGACAATACATTCCATACATCATAGGGCCTTTTTTGAGGGAGTCGTTAAACTCCTGGTTTACAGGCCTGCAAGTCACATTACGCTCGCTTGCAAAGTGATGTGTAATTCCTATTGGAATCCAGCCAGAATGAGGATATCCAACAATTTGAATCAATCACCCGCAATCTGCATTCAGAATGACTGCCAGGGAAGATTGAGTAAGGAGACGACATAAATCCTCTGAACTGGAACAGCCTCAGTAAAGGATGATATATCCTAACAGATTGGATTAGTAAAACATATTATCTTTGTGTAGCATATACGATTAATCAATCAATCACGTTTGTTGAAAAACAAAAACACACAGACATCGATACAAACAGTTCTGGAAATCAACCTGCTTTGAAATACGATGATGACGGCTGTGGGTTTTTGAGCGTTTTAGTCTACACTTTGTCATAAAAATGACTCAATCAACTTCATCTCTGGTTATTAACTTAAGCAACAAGATCTGGTAACGTAGAAGCTGGGAGGCAGGTGCAGATGGTGAGTTTAATACTAATGAACAAGCACGACCTAAAACAAGAGCAGCGTCTGGACATGAAAACTGAACCAATACTGCCTGAAGAGTGATGCTAGGGAGGGCTGGATAAAGGGGGAGTAGTCAGGGAGGTGATGAAGTCCAGGTGTACCTAATGATGCGGCACAGGTGTGAGTAATGATGGGTTGCCAGGTGTGAGTAATGATGGGTTGCCAGGTGTGTGTATTGTTGGGAGTAATGAGGGTTGTCAAGTTTGCTTAATGATGGGTTGCCAGGTGTGTATAATGATTGGTTGCCCGGTGTGCAAAATGAGGGTTGGCAGGTGTGGGTAATGATGGGTTGCCAGGTGTGCATAATGAGGGTTGCCAGGTGTGTGTAGTGATGGGTTGCCAAGTGTGCATAATGAGGGTTGCCAGGTGTCTATAATGAGTGTTACCAGATGTGAGTAATGAGGGTTGCCAGGTGTCAATAATGAGGGTTGCCAGGTGTGCGTAAAGAGGGTTGCCAGGTGTCTATAATGAGGGTTGCCAGGTGTCTGTAATGAGGGTTGCCAGGTGTGCGTAAAGAGGGTTGCCAGGTGTGTGTGTAATGATGGGTTGCCAGGTGTCCGTAATGAGGGTTGCCAGGTGTGCGTAATGAGGGTTGCCAGGTGTGCGTAAAGAGGGTTGCCAGGTGTGCGTAAAGAGGGTTGCCAGGTGTGCGTAAAGAGGGTTGCCAGGTGTCCGTAATGATGGGTTGCCAGATGTCCGTAATGAGGGTTGCCAGGTGTGCGTAATGATGGGTGGCAAGGACAGGGGGAATGTAATCCAGCGACGTGTCAGATCTCACGTTTTTACCAATTTGACTTCATATTCTGACGTTTATCCACGTTTCTCCAAACGTCACATTTCAAAGTGTTTTGACAGCCTGGGTTGCCGCATCATTCTGTTTCTCCAAACGTCACAGTTCAAAGTGTTTTGACACCTTGGGATGCTGCATCATTCTGTTTCTCCAAACGTCACATTTAGAAGGTTAAGGTTTTGAGTACGGTAAAAAATTATAATAATATAAAAAACAAGCGTTTTGATTGAACACGCACATCCTCACCATTTTAGCTTAATATTTTATTTTATTTTATCTTAATCAACACAAGGTAAAACTGGCCGATATACTGTGTACCATAGAAACACTGTGGTTCAATCATACTCCATTCTATTGACCTACAATACAATCACAGAACATTCTGATTCGAAAGAAAAATATCCACTATGTAAGTACTGTATATATAAAACAATTAAGGGAATAACACATACATATAGGTCCAGTATAATACATTATCACAGCTACAGTTGAAGTCTGAAGTTTACATACACCTTAGCAAAATACATTTCAACTCAGTATTTCACAATTCCTGACATTTAATCCTAGTAACAATTCCCTGTCTTAGGTCAGTTAGGATCACCACTTTATTTTAAGAATGTGAAATGTCAGAATAATAGTAGAGAGAATGATTTATTTAAGCTTTTATTTCTTTCATCACATTCCCAGTGGGTCAAAAGTTTACATACACTCAATTAGTATTTGGTAGCATTGCCTTTAAATTATTTAACTTGGGTCAAACATTTCGGGTAGCCTTCCACAAGCTTCCCAAAACAAATTGGGTGAATTTTGGCCCATTCCTCCTGACAGAGCTGGTGTAACTGAGTCAGGTTTGTAGGTCTCCTTGCTCGCACACTCTTTTTCAGTTCTGCCCACAAATGTTCTATAGGATTGAGGTCAGGGCTTTGTGATGGCCACTCCAATACCTTGACTTTGTTGTCCTTAAGCCATTTTGCCACAACTTTGGAAGTATGCCTGTGGTCATTGTTCATTTGGAAAACCCATTTGCGACCAAGCTTTAACTTCCTGACTGATGTCTTGAGATGTTGCTTCAATATATCCACATAATTTTACTTCGACATGATGCTATTTACTTTGTGAAGTGTACCAGTCCCTCCTGCAGCAAAGTACCCCCACAACATGATGCTGCTTCACAGCTGGGATGGTGTTCTTCAGCTTACAATTTAAGCATCCCCCTTTTTCCTCCAAACATAACGATGGTCATTATGGCCAAACAGTTGTATTTTTGTTTCATGAGACCAGAGGACATTTCTCCAAAACGCACGATCTTTGTCTCCATGTGCAGTTGCAAACCGTAGTCTTGCTTTTTTATGGCGGCTTTGGAGCAGTGGCTTCTTCCTTGCTGAGCGGCCTTTCAGGTTATGTCGATATAGGGCTCGTTTTATTGTGGATATAGATACTTTGTACCTGTTTCCTCCAGCATCTTCACAAGGTCCTTTGCTCTTGTTTTGGGATAAATGTGCACTTTTCGCTCCGAAGTACGTTCATCTCTAGGAGACAGAACGCGTCTTCTTCCTGAGCGGTATGACGGTTGCGTGGTCCCATGGTGTTTATACTTGCATACTATTGTTAGTACAGATGAACGTGGTACCTTCAGGCGTTTGGAAATTGCTCCCAAGGATGAACCAGACTTCTGGAGGTCTACAATTCTCTATCAGGTCTTGGCTGATTTATTTTGATTTTCCCATGATGTCAATCAAAGAGGCACTGTATTTGAAGGTCGGCCTTGAAATACATCCACAGGTACACCTTCAATTGACTCAAATTATGTCAATTAGCCTATCAGAAGCTTCTAAAGCCATGGCATCCTTTTCGGGAATTTTCCAAACTGTTTAAAGGCACAGTCAACTTAGTGTGTGTTACCTTCTGACCCACTGGAATTGTGATACAATGAATTATAAGTGAAATAATCTGTCTGTAAACAATTGTTGGAAAGATTACTTGTGTCGTGCACAAAGTAGATGTCCTAACCGACTTGCCAAAACTACAGTTTGTTAACAAGAAATTTGTGGAGTGGTTGAAAAACGAGTTTTAATGACTCCAACCTAAGTGTATGTAAACTTCCGACTTCAACTGCATGTGTACTGGGCTTCGATACTGTGATTTTATTGTGTTTCGATGTTCCAGACATGTTGTTCACTATAAGTCTTCTGCAGAGGGACAAGAGATCGCCGCCAGAAAACAAAGGTTAGTCATGGAAATAAGTGTTGAAACAAATTGGCTCCCCATTTAAAAAGACGAACTATGAAGGGGATATAAACATGAGTTTTGCTGCAGGTACGGCTAACTAGCACAAAAACAATATTACGATGTCAAAACGATACATCAAAATTAATATCCCAATATGTAACTATCGATCCACCCCCCCCATCACTAATTGATAAGTTATATTCTTTAAGAATCAATGTGTAAATATCATGAATTTAAATGACCATAGACCAGATTACCAGGTTTCAGACTGTACCTTCTAGAGTTCAAAGCTCACCGTTAGTGATGGGAGTGGTGACTGCTGCCGGTGCTTTTGCCTCCTCTTCCTCAGAGCTACTGTCCTGGGACGATGAAGACTCGGCAGCCTAGTTTGACCTTTCTGGACTACCCATCCCGGATCCGGGATCATCCTCATCAGAAAAGCTGACTAGCATAGCCTAGCCTAGCGCCACAGGGATATCATATAATATAATTTCATGAAATCACAAGTCCAATACAGCAAATGAAAGATAAACATAGTGTGAATCCAGCCAACATTTCCGATTTTGAAAAATGTTTTGCAGCGAAAACACAATATATATTTATGTTAGCTCACCACAATAGCCAAACACGCAACGCCATTTTTTCACCGCAAAGATAGCTTTCACAAAACCCACAAATAGAGATCAAATTAATCACTAACCTTTGAACAACTTCATCAGATGACAGTCTTATGACATCATGTTATACAATACATTTATGTTTTGTTCGAAAATGTGCATATTTATAGGTATAAATCGTAGTTTTACATTGCAGCCATCGTCACAAATAGCACCAAAACAGCCAGAATAATCACAGAGAGCAACGTGAAATACATAAATACTCATCATAAAACTTTTATGAAAAATACATGTTGTACAGCAAATGAAAGATAAACATCTTGTGAATCCAGCCAATATTTCCGATTGTTTAAGTGTTTTACAGCGAAAACACAACATATGTTTATGTTAGCTCACCACAATAGCCCAAAACACAACGCCATTTTTTCACTGTAAAGATAGCTTTCACAAAACCCACAAATAGAGATAAAATCATGTTATACAATACATTTATGTTTTGTTCAAAAATGTGCATATTTATAGCTACAAATCTGGGTTTTACAACGCAGCCATCGTCACAAATAAAACCAAAATGTCCGGAGAAATTTTAGACAGCGACGTAATCTAACAGAAAAACTCATCATAAACTTTGCTGAAAAATACATGTTGTACAGCAAATGAAAGATACACTGGTTCTTAATGCAACCGCTGTGTTAGATTTAAAAAAATAACTTTAGTACAAAGCACAGCATGCAATAATCTGAGACAGCGCTCAGCCATTCTCCGCCATGTTGGAGTCCAAAGAGTCCACAAAAAATACAAAATAACATCATAAATATTCCCTTACCTTTGATGAACTTTCATCAGAATGCAGTGCCAGGAATCCTAGTTCGACAATATATCGTTGTTTGGTTTTAGAATGTCCATTACGTCTGTCGAATTAGGAACTTCGGCTAGCATGGTGGAGCTCACGTTTCCACGAAGATTTTACGCATGAACGAAAAATTCAAAAAAGTCAAAATAAAAGTCGAATAAACTGGTCAAATTCAGTTGAGAATCCATCTTTAGGATGTTTTTAAGAAATACATCCAATAACGTCCCAGACGGAGCATTTCCTCGTGTCTACCAAACGAATTGCAACCAACCATATGACAAATCCTCGTGCGTCACCAAGTACTACCAATATGGCTGACCTCTCACTCCAACGACTCCCATCCGGTCCCAGAAAAGGCTAGAGACTTCATTCAACGTTCTACTGCCTGTTGACATCTAGTGGAAGGCGTATGAAGTGCATACAGATCCATAAATACAAGGCAATTGAATAGGCAAGGCCTTACACAGAGACCCATTTTCAGAATTTTCACTTCCTGTTTGGAAGTTTGCTGCCAAATGAGTTCTGTTTTACTCACAGATATAATTCAAACAGTTTTAGAAACTTCAGAGTGTTTTCTATCCAATAGTAATACTAATATGCATATCATATGATCTAGGACAGAGTACGAGGCCGTTTAAATTGGGCACGATTTTTTCCCAAAGTGGAAATGGCGCCCCCTATTTCCAAGAGGTTTTAACAAGACATTTTGGAGTGATTGAAAAACGAGTTTTAATGACTCCAACCTAAGTGTATGTTAACTTACGACTTCAAACTGTATATGATTAAACTGATCAGATCACTCAAACTCTCGATGTTACACTTTATACACTGAGGTAAACACCTCAGGCGCTATTTAAAAGAAAAAAAGAAACACAAGAAAAGAAGCTCATTCATGTTCAGAAGTTGGATTTATGTAGAATCCTTCTTGCCTCCAAAAGAATCATCCAAGAACCCTTTTTTTACGGAAGAAAAATGGTTCCTAAGATGTTAAAGGTTCTTGGTAGAACACTTACAAAGAACACTCATCTTCTAAAAAGGGTTCTTCAGTTGAAAATGGTTCTTGGTAGAACCCTATCCATCAGCAAAGAACCCATTTGGAACCCTTTTTTTCAAGAGTGTACTCTAAAGACTCTAAAGTTGCTATGGATAAAAGCATCGGCTAATTGACATACAGTACCTGTCAGAAGTTTGGACAAACCTACTCATTCCAGGGTTTTTCTCTATTTTTACTATTTTCTAAATTCTAGAATAATAGTGAAGACATCAACACTATGAAATAACACAAATGGAATCATGTAGTAACCAAAAAAGTGTTATAAATAAATCAAAATATGTTTTATATTTTAGAGTCCTCAAAGTAGCCACACTTTGCCTTGATGAAAGCTTTGCACACTCTTGGAATTCTCTCAACCAGCTTCATGAGGAATTTAGTGTATCTGTAGAACTAGAAGGATAGAATAGAATATATACAGCTATTGATGAATAGGATAGCATTGACTAGAATGTTGTAAATACATATGAAATGGATAAAAACAGTATGTAAACGTTATTAAAGTGAGCAGAGTTCCATTATTAAAGAGGCCAGTGTTCCATGTCTATGTACACAGGGCAGCAGCCTCTAAGGCTGAGGGTCTTAGGGGCCAAGCCAAAGTTCTTCAGCCTCCTGAGGTTGAAGAGGCGCTGTTTCGCCTTCTTCACCACACTGTCTGTGTGGGTGGACCATTTCAGATTGTCAGTGATGTGTAAGGTGAGGATCTTGAAGCAAGGTCCTCTGTAGTTCAGTTAGTAGAACATGGTTCTCTGTAGTTCAGGTAGTAGAACATGGTTCTCTGTAGTTGAGTTAGTAGAACATGGCTCCAGGTCCTCTGTAGTTCAGTTAGTAGAACGTGGTCCTCTGTAGTTCAGTTAGTAGAACGTGGTCCTCTGTAGTTCAGTTAGTAGAACATGGTCCTCTGTAGTTCAGTTAGTAGAACATGGTCCTCTGTAGCTCAGTTAGTAGAACATGGTCCTCTGTAGTTCAGTTAGTAGAACATGGTCCTCTGTAGCTCAGTTAGTAGAACATGGTCCTCTGTAGTTCAGTTAGTAGAACATGGTCCTCTGTAGTTCAGTTAGTAGAACATGGTCCCCTGTAGTTCAGTTAGTAGAACATGGTCCTCTGTAGTTCAGTTAGTAGAACATGGTCCTCTGTAGTTCAGTTAGTAGAACATGGTCCTCTGTAGTTCAGTTAGTAGAACATGGTCCTCTGTAGTTAGTAGAACATGGTCCTCTGTAGTTCAGTTAGTAGAACATGGTCCCCTGTAGTTCAGTTAGTAGAACATGGTCCTCTGTAGTTCAGTTAGTAGAACATGGTCCTCTGTAGTTCAGTTAGTAGAACATGGTCCTCTGTAGTTCAGTTAGTAGAACATGGTCCTCTGTAGTTCAGTTAGTAGAACATGGTCCTCTGTAGTTAGTAGAACATGGTCCTCTGTAGTTCAGTTAGTAGAACATGGTCCTCTGTAGTTCAGTTAGTAGAACATGGTCCTCTGTAGTTCAGTTAGTAGAACATGGTCCTCTGTAGTTAGTAGAACATGGTCCTCTGTAGTCAGTTTGTAGAGAATTGTCCTCTGTAGTCAGTTTATAGAGAATGGTACCCCCGTACATTGTATACTCAGCCTTGTCTCAGGGTAGTAAGTTGGTGGTCTGTTGACATCCCTTTAGTGGTGTGGGTGCTGTGCTTTGGCAAAGTGGGTGGGGTTATATCCTGCCTGTTTGGCCCTGTCCGGGGGTATCATCGGACTGGGCCACAATGTCCCCCGAACCCCCCTTCTCAGTCCCCAGTATTTATGCTTCACAGACCATGTTCCCAGGTGCCTAGGGTCAGTCTGTCCTATCTGGTGTCCTGTGTGAACTTAAAAATTCGCCCATCTCTCTCTCTCTCTCTCTCTCTCTCTCTCTCTCTCTCTCTTTCTTTCTTTCTTTCTTTCTTTCTTTCTTTCTTTCTTTCTTTCTTTCTTTCTCCCCCCCCCCTCCCCCCCTCCTGGAGGACCTGAGCCCTAGGACCATGCCTCAGGACTACCTGGCCTGTTGACTCCTGGCTGTCCCCGTCCCCAGTCTATCTGGTCGTGCTGCTGATCTAGTTTCTGCTGTTCTGCCTGCGGCTATGGAACTCTGACCTGTTCACAGGATTTGCTACCTTGTCCCAGATCTGCTGTTTTCGATCCTCTCTCTCCCTCTCCCTCTCCCGCCCTCTCTCTCTCTCTCTCTTCTTCTCTCCCTCTCTCTCTCTCTCTCTCCATCTCTCTCTCTCCCTCTCTAACACACCTGCTGTCTCTAGGGAGTTTTTCCTAGCCACCTTGCTTCTACATCGGCATTGCTTGCTCTTGGGGTTTTAGGCTGGGTTTCTGTATAAGCACTTTATGACATCTGCTGATGTAAAAAGGGCTTTATAAATACATTTGATTGATAGGTCACCACCCCGTCCCCCGGCCCCCAGCCTCTCAAATTATTCCAGAACACTCCTTTGTTTAATTGAGACATTGAACAAGTTGTTCTGGAAGGTTCTGATGTGTTAACAAATTACAGCCGTACAAATTCAATGAATTTAAATCATTCAATTACCTTTCCTGTCTCCCCTTCAGATTGGCTGTAGCAGCCCTCCAAAACATCTCTCATAATGGGAACGTCCGAAGTGATGTCCCTTTTTCCTATTTACTGCACTACTTTTGACAAAGGTCCGAAAGTTTTGATTGAAAGTAGTGCACTACGTAGGGAATAGGGTTCTATAGGGCTCTGGTCTAAAGTAGTGCACTACGTAGGGAATAGGGTTCTATAGGGCTCTGGTCTAAAGTAGTGCACTACGTAGGGAATAGGGTTCTATAGGGCTCTGGTCTAAAGTAGTGCACTATATAGGGAATAGGGTTCCATTGGGCTCTGGTCTAAAGTAGTCACATCATAGGGAATAGGGTTCCATTGGGCTCTGGTCTAAAGTAGTGCACTATATAGGGAATAGGGTGCCATAGGACTCTGGTCTAATGTAGTGCACTATATAGGGAATAGGGTTCTGGTCTAAAGTAGTCACATCATAGGGAATAGGGTTCCATTGGGCTCTGGTCTAAAGTAGTCACATCATAGGGAATAGGGTTCCATTGGGCTCTGGTCTAAAGTAGTGCACTATATAGGGAATAGGGTTCTATAGGGCCCTGGTCTAAAGTAGTGCACTACGTAGGGTTTTAGGGTGCCATTTGGGGCACAGACGATGTCGATGCTCAGCGCAGAGGACATAATTCACCAGCCCTTTATTAATCAATCATGAATCTAAAAATGAATTAAAAAGACAGACAGCCTACTGAGAATAAGGAGTATGGACCACGCAGTGTCCATTTTGTGTCTACATCAAACACAATGTGTCGTTATCCTCCGAAAACATTGAAGGTACTTTGGCTCCGTTGACATTTTCATTGTGGACCAAGTCTCTTCTTCTCAGTCCACCACTGTTTGAAACTCATTGTCTTTCATCAGCTCCACTGAGGACATGTGATTGGATGTCAAGGGGTTGAGACATTCGTCAAGTAAATTATAGAGCTGCCATGCTCTGGACTTTCATCACTCTAGCATGCGGGTGGGTAATTCCAGTCCTCCAGGACCTGATTGGTACCACTTCACTGCAGGTCCAGTCCTCCAGGACCTGATTGGTGTCACTTCACTGCAGGGGGTGGGTAATTCCAGTCCTCCAGGACCTGATTGGTGTCACTTCACTGCAGGGGGTGGGTAATTCCAGTCCTCCAGGACCTGATTGGTGTCACTTCACTGCAGGGGGTGGGTAATTCCAGTCCTCCAGGACCTGATTGGTGTCACTTCACTGCAGGGGGTGGGTAATTCCAGTCCTCCAGGTTCTGATTGGTGTCAATTCACTGGGGGGTGGGTAATTCCAGTTCTCCAGGACCTGATTGGTGTCACTTCACTGCAGGTCCAGTCCTCCAGGACCTGATTGGTATCACTTCACTGCAGGGGGTGGGTAATTCCAGTCCTCCAGGACCTGATTGGTGTCACTTCACTGCAGGGGGTGGGTAATTCCAGTCCTCCAGGACCTGATTGGTGTCACTTCACTGCAGGGGGTGGGTAATTCCAGTCCTCCAGGACCTGATTGGTGTCACTTCACAGCAGGGGGTGGGTAATTCCAGTCCTCCAGGTTCTGATTGGTGTCACTTCACTGCAGGGGGTGGGTAATTCCAGTCCTCCAGGACCTGATTGGTGTCACTTCACTGCAGGGGGTGGGTAATTCCAGTCCTCCAGGTCCTGTTTGGTGTCACTTCACAGCAGGGGGTGGGTAATTCCAGTCCTCCAGGACCTGATTGGTGTCACTTCACAGCAGGGGGTGGGTAATTCCAGTCCTCCAGGTTCTGATTGGTGTCACTTCACTGCAGGGGATGGGTAATTCCAGTCCTCCAGGACCTGATTGGTGTCACTTCACTGCAGGGGGTGGGTAATTCCAGTCCTTCAGGGCCTGATTGGTGTCACTTCACTGCAGGGGGTGGGTAATTCCAGTCCTCCAGGACCTGATTGGTGTCACTTCACAGCAGGGGATGGGTAATTCCAGTCCTCCAGGACCTGATTGGTGTCACTTCACTGCAGGGGGTGGGTAATTCCAGTCCTCCAGGTTCTCATTGGTGTCACTTCACTGCAGGGGGTGGGTAATTCCAGTCCTCCAGGACCTGATTGGTGTCACTTCACTGCAGGGGGTGGGTAATTCCAGTCCTCCAGGTCCTGTTTGGTGTCACTTCACAGCAGGGGGTGGGTAATTCCAGTCCTCCAGGACCTGATTGGTGTCACTTCACAGCAGGGGGTGGGTAATTCCAGTCCTCCAGGTTCTGATTGGTGTCACTTCACTGCAGGGGATGGGTAATTCCAGTCCTCCAGGACCTGATTGGTGTCACTTCACTGCAGGGGGTGGGTAATTCCAGTCCTTCAGGGCCTGATTGGTGTCACTTCACTGCAGGGGGTGGGTAATTCCAGTCCTCCAGGACCTGATTGGTGTCACTTCACAGCAGGGGATGGGTAATTCCAGTCCTCCAGGACCTGATTGGTGTCACTTCACTGCAGGGGGTGGGTAATTCCAGTCCTCCAGGTTCTCATTGGTGTCACTTCACTGCAGGGGGTGGGTAATTCCAGTCCTCCAGGTCCTGTTTGGTGTCACTTCACAGCAGGGGGTGGGTAATTCCAGTCCTCCAGGACATGATTGGTGTCACTTCACAGCAGGGGGTGGGTAATTCCAGTCGTTCTGGACCTGATTGGTGTCACTTCACTGCAGTAGGTGGGTAATTCCAGTCGTTCTGGACCTGATTGGTGTCACTTCACTGCAGTAGGTGGGTAATTCCAGTCCTCCAGGACCTGATTGGTGTCACTTCACAGCAGGGGCTGGGTAATGTCTGAACTGAACTGCAGGAGGAGGACTGGACCTGCAGTGAAGTGAGTTCTTTCTGTCTTTCACTCTCTACCCCATTCTACCAAGCAATGGATTTATTCCCCTTCCCCTCTACTCTCTCTCTCTCTCTCTCTCTCTCTCTCTCTCTCTCTCTCTCTCTCTCTCTCTCTCTCTCTCTCTCTCTCTCTCTCTCTCTCTCTCTCTCTCTCTCTCTCTCTCTCTCTCTCTCTCTCTCTCTCTCTCTCTGTCTCTCTCTCTCTCTCTCTCTCTCTCTCTCTCAAATGTGGCCGCCGTGAGTGTGTGTGCGTGCGCACGTGTGTTTTAGTTTGTGTGGATGATGAATGATATCTGAGCAGCCCTGTCCTCTAGGGTGATGCGCTAGGAGAGCTGCTCTCATTTTAGAGACGTGAGAGAGTTAACAGACACAAACAGTTATTTTAAGAGATGTGAGAGAGTTAGCAGACAGAGACCAAGCTGTTGAGAGCCGTACGTCTTCCTCTCTACTAAACCAGACAGAAGTCCTTCCTAGTGAAATTGTTAACGTACCTGGTCAATTTGGATGAATCTCAATGAACCTACATGCAGACAGTGTACAGTCTGATCTGTTTATTTACACATTGTATAATATAATAATGTACAGGACCAGTCAACAGTTTGAACACAGCTACTCATTCCAGGTCTTTTCTTTATTTTTACAATGTTCTACAGAACGAAACAATTTTCTGTTTTTGAGACTGTGGAAATGGTCCGTGGACACTTAAGGGACAAATATGACAAATATGTTTCATTTGGTGATCGCATGAAGGACAGGAAATGCACATAACTGTACTTCTTAAAGTGTACATGTCGCAGCTGTCAGGTTTACATCTAAATATTGCAGAACGTGTGTGATTAACCTTTTCTCAATAGGGGGTGCTGTTTTCACTTTGTAAAAAAATTTCGTTCCCAAATTAAACTGCCTCGTACTCAATTCTTGCTCGTACAATATGCATATTATTATTACTATTGGATAGAAAACACTCTCTAGTTTCTAAAACCGTTTGAATTATATCTGTGAGTAAAACAGAACTCAAGTTGGAGCAATTTTCCTGTGAGGAAGTGAGACATCTGAAATAAGGCAGGCTGTTCTGGGGTCAGTTTATTAATTTGCATGTCTTCTATTGGTCGAGATGCACTGCATACGCCTTCCCCTAGATGTCAGCAAATAGTGAGAATTGGAATGGAGTTGCTAGGCAGATCTGAGGCCATATAAATGGGCTGGGAACGTGGGGTCCAGTCTTTTCATCTTTCGCCATGACGCAAGACAGACCTCAGGATGGCGTTCTGGAAAGCTGATGGGAGCTCATCAAAAAGTAAGAACTATTTATGATGTTAATTCGTTGTTCTGTTGAAAAATTTAAAACTACTGTTCCGCCATTAATTTCGGTGCGGTCTCGCTTTAACGCACGCTGTATGTCGTAGTAACGTTAATTTAAAAAATCTAACACAGCGGTTGCATTAAGAACTAATGTATCTTTCATTTGCTGTCCAACCTGTATTTTTTAGTCAAGTTTATGATTAGTTACTGATTAGATTAGGTGCCTCTCCCAAGATTTCTCCCGAAATATTGTTGGCAGCTTGGCTACTATTCTCATTGTATAACCACGATTTGTGCCGCTAAATATGCACATTTTCGAACAAACTCTATATGTATTGTGTAATATGATGTTATAGGACTGTCATCTGAAGAAGTTTGAGAAGGTTAGTGAAAAAATTAATATCTTTTGCTGGTTTATTCGTTATCGCTATTGTTGGCTTGAATCAATGCTGTTGTGTGGTTGGCTATTGTAGTAAGCTAATATAATGCTATATTGTGTTTTCGCTGTAAAACACTTAAAAGATCTGAAATATTGGCTGGATTCACAAGATCTTTGTCTTTCATCTGCTGTACGCTGTGTATTTTTAAGAAATGTTTTATGATGAGTAATTAGGTAATACACGATGGTCTCTGTAGTTATTCTAGTCGCTTTGGTGAGAGTTGTGATGGTGGCTGCAATGGTAAACTATGATTTATACCTGAAATATGCACATTTTTCTAACAAAACATATGCTATACAATAAATATGTTATCAGACTGTCATCTGATGAAGTTGTTTCTTGGTTAGTGGCTATTTATATCTTTATTTGGTCGAATTTGTGATAGCTACTGATGGAGTAAAAAAATGGTGGAGTAAAAAAGTGGTGTCTTTTGCTAACGTGGTTAGCTAATAGATTTACATATTGTGTCTTCCCTGTAAAACATTTTAAAAATCAGAAATGATGGCTGGATTCACAAGATGTGTATCTTTCATTTGGTGTCTTGGACTTGTGATTTCATGAACATTTTATTATATGATATCCCTGTGGCTTTAGGCTAGGCTATGCTAGTCAGCTTTTTTGATGGGGGTGCTCCCGGATCCGGGTTTGGGAGGTGTTAGAGGTTAAACTCTTAGACTGTCGATCACTCCAGAATAAGAGCAATTCTAGAGGACACGAATTAGTAGTCTGCAGCTAGAAATTACGTAAGTCTAGAACGAGAATACCGACAACCGCTGAAGCATCTATTCTATGAGAACACTTCCGAATGGTACTCTGAAGTATCCATTCTAACCACCTACAACCACGGAAGACATAATAACTTCTGGAAGTTAACCAGAGACTCTGATGAACTCTACAGGACGATATAAATAAGTCTTCACATTTAATGATAGTCACAGACACGCCAAACATGAGCAATGTGTCAGGATGGTGTATTGGAGGCGAAGTCAAGTGCAAGAGAGCAGATTATAATGAACATGTCACGTTCCTGACCTGTTTTCCTTTGTCATGTATTTGTTTTAGTTGGTCAGGGCGTGAGTTGGGTGGGTTGGTCTAGGTTTGATTTTCTATGTTGGGATTTTGTGTTCGGCCTGGTATGATTCTCAATCAGAGACAGCTGTCAATCGTTGTCCCTGATTGAGAATCATACTAAGGCAGCCAGGGTTTCACTTGTCTTTTGTGGGTGTTTTTTCCTGTGTCAGTGTTTGGGCCACACAGGACTGTTTCAGGTTAGTCACGTTTGTTGGTTTTTGTATTTTGTAGTGTTTGTTGTTTTTCCATTAAATAATGAATACTTACCAATCCGCATCTTGGTCCGATCCATGCTCCTCCTCGTCTGAGGAGGAGAACGACTACGACAGCCGTTACAGAAACACCCACCAAAACAGGACCAAGCGGAGTGGAGAAGGAAGGCAGGAACAACAGCAATGGGGAAAAGAGGAATGGACTTGGGAGGAGATCCTAGACGGTAAAGGACCCTGGGCAGAGCCAGTGGAGTGTCGCCGCCCCAAAGCGGAGCTGGAGGCAGCGAAAGCGGAGAGGAGGTTTTATGAGGCGAAAGCAAGGCAGAGCGGCTGGAAGCCCGAGAGGCTCACCCAAAAATTTCTTGGGGGGGCTAAAGGGGAGTGTGGCGAAGCCGGGTTGGATACCCGAGCCAACTCCCCGGGCTTACCGTGGAGTGAGAGGGCGTCGTACTGGTCAGACACCGTGTTATGCGGTGGAGCGCACGGTGTCCCCAGTACGCGTGCTTAGCCCAGTGCGGGCTATTCCACCTTGCCGCACTGGGAGGGCTAGGTTGGGCATCGAGCCGGGTGCCATGAAGCCGGCCCAACATATCTGGCCTCCAGTACGTCTCCTCGGGCCGGCGTACATGGCACCAGCCTTACAGGTGGTGTCCCCGGTTCGCCTGCATAGCCCAGTGCGGGCTATTCCACCTCGCCGCACTGGCAGGGCTACGGGGACCATTCAACCTGGTAGGGTTTGGGAGGCTCGGTGCTCAAGAGCTCGTGTCCTCCTTCACGGTCCGGTATATCCGGCGCCACCTTCCCACCCCAGCCCAGTACCATCAGTGCCAACACCACGCACCAGGCTTCCAGTGCGTTTCCAGAGCCCTGTTCCTCCTCCACGCACTCTCCCTGTGGTGCGTGTCTCCAGCCCAGTGCCTCCAGTTCCGGCACCACGCACCAGGCCTACTGTGCGCCTCAGCAGGTCAGAGTCGGCCGTCTGCCCAACGCCGCCTGCGCTGCTTGCCTGCTCAGCGCTGCCTGAACTGTCTGCCTGTCCAGCGTGGTCTGAACTGTCTGCCTGCCCAGCGCTGCCCGTCTGTCCCGAGCCTTCAGAGCCGTCCAGCCAGGACCAGCCAGAGCCGTCCAGCCAGGACCAGCCAGAGCCGTCCAGCCAGGACCAGCCAGAGCCGTCCAGCCAGGACCAGCCAGAGCCGTCCAGCCAGGACCAGCCAGAGCCTTCCGCCAGCCAGGATCCGCCAGAACCTTCCGCCAGCCAGGATCCGCCAGAGCCGTCCAGCCAGGACCAGCCAGAGCCGTCCAGCCAGGACCAGCCAGAGCCTTCCGCCAGCCAGGATCCGCCAGAACCTTCCGCCAGCCAGGATCCGCCAGAACCTTCCGCCAGCCAGGATCCGCCAGAGCCGTCCAGCCAGGACCAGCCAGAGCCGTCCAGCCAGGACCAGCCAGAGCCGTCCAGCCAGGACCAGCCAGAGCCGTCCAGCCAGGACCAGCCAGAGCCGTCCAGCCAGGACCAGCCAGAGCCTTCCGCCAGCCAGGATCCGCCAGAGCCTTCCGCCAGCCAGGACCAGCCAGAGCCGTCCAGCCAGGACCAGCCAGAGCCGTCCAGCCAGGACCAGCCAGAGCCGTCCAGCCAGGACCAGCCAGAGCCTTCCGCCAGCCAGGATCCGCCAGAGCCAGCCAGCCAGGATCCGCCCCTCAGTCAGGTGCTACCCCTCAGTCAGGTGCTGCCCCTCAGTCAGGTGCTACCCCTCAGTCAGGTGCTGCCCCTCAGTCAGGTGCTACCCCTCAGTCAGGTGCTACCCCTCAGTCAGGTGCTACCCCTCAGTCAGGTGCTACCCCTCAGTCAGGTGCTACCCCTCAGTCTGTTACTGCCCTTTGGAATAGTGGGATTGACATGGAGGGTGAATATTGGGAGGAGGCCACGGAAGCGGGGGTTGACTATGGTGGGGTGGGGACCACGACCAGCGCCAGAGCCACCACCGTGGACAGACGCCCACCCAGACCCTCCCCTAGACTTTGTGCTGGTGCGCCCGGAGTTCGCACCTTAAGGGGGGGGTTCTGTCACGTTCCTGACCTGTTTTCCTTTGTCATGTATTTGTTTTAGTTGGTCAGGGCGTGAGTTGGGTGGGTTGGTCTAGGTTTGATTTTCTATGTTGGGATTTTGTGTTCGGCCTGGTATGATTCTCAATCAGAGACAGCTGTCAATCGTTGTCCCTGATTGAGAATCATACTAAGGCAGCCAGGGTTTCACTTGTCTTTTGTGGGTGTTTGTTCCTGTGTCAGTGTTTGGGCCACACAGGACTGTTTCAGGTTAGTCACGTTTGTTGGTTTTTGTATTTTGTAGTGTTTGTTGTTTTTCCATTAAATAATGAATACTTACCAATCCGCATCTTGGTCCGATCCATGCTCCTCCTCATCTGAGGAGGAGAACAACTACGATAGCCGTTACAGAACAGGCACTATATTATAGTTTAAAAAAACGAGAGCACTACATGAAACAAACGCGCTCAAAAAACGGAACATAAAAGTAAAGCGCGTAAACTAACACCACCTAACATGGAAACAATTACACACAAAACATGATGGGAAACAGAGGGTTAAATACAAGTAGCTTAATTGGGAAAATGGAAACAATGGAAACAAGACAAGACAAATGGATATACGAAAAATGGAGCGGCGATGGCTAGAAAGCTGGTGACGTCGATCGCCGAACGCCGCCCGAAAAAGGAGAGGGGCTGACTTCGGCAGAAGTCGTGACACAATGGGCAAATTTGTCCTTTGGTCTGGAGTCCAAATTGCAGATTTTTGGTTCCACCGCCGTGTCTTTATGAGACACGGTGTGGGTGAATGAATGATCTCCGCATGAGTAGTTCCTACCGTGAAGCATAGAAGAGGTGTGATGATGTGGGGGTGCTTTAATGGTGACACTGTGATTTATTTAGAATTCAAGGCACACTTAACCAGCATGGCTACCACAGCATTCTGCAGCGATACGCCATCTTAGCTGGTTTGGGCTTAGCGGGACTATAATTTATTTTTCAACAGGACACTGACCCAATACACCTCCAGGCTGTGTAAGGGCTATTTGACCAAGAAGGAGAGTGATGGAGGGCTGCATCAGATGACCTGGCCTCCACAATCCCCCAACCTCAACCCAATTGAGATAGTTTGGGATGAGTTGGACCGCAGAGTGAAGGAAAAGCAGCCAACAAGTGCTCAGCATATGTGGGAACTTCTTCAAGACTGTTGGAAAATTATTCCAAGTGAAGCTGGTTGAGAGAATGCCAAGAGTGTGCTGTCATCAAGACAAAAGGTGGCTATTTGAAGAATCTCAAATATAAAATATATTTCATTTTTTTAACACTTTTTTGGTTACTACATGATTTCATATGTGTTATTTCATAGTTCTGATGTCTTTACAGTTATTCTTGTTACGTCCGTCGTCGGAATGAGACCAAAGCGCAGCGTGGAAAGTGTACATCTTAATTTATTTTAGAATGCACATCAAAAAACAACAAAAGATCAACGAACGTAACGTTCTGCTATACAGCTACTGTGCAAAAACAAGATCCCACAAACTCAGGTGGAAAACAGGCTGCCTAAGTATGATTCCGAATCAGAGGCAGCTGTCTATCGTTGTCTCTGATTGGGAATCAGATATAAGTTGTTAGTTTCCGTTTGGGTTTTGTGGGATCTTGTCTTTGTTTGTTGCATGTTTTGCACGACGAAGCTTTACGTTCGTTGTATTGTTTATTGTTTTTGGTGGAACATTAATAAAGAAAATGTACGCCCACCACGCTGCACCTTGGTCCGGTCATTCTACCAACGAGAGCCGTAACAATTCTACAATGTAGAAAACAGTAAAAATAAAGAAAAACCCTGGAATGAGTAGGTGTGTTTAAACTTCTGACAGGTACTGTATGTCATTTACCCGATGCGTTTATCCATATCAACTTTAGAGTCATGCGTCTTTAAAAAAGGGTTCCAAATGAGTTCTTTGCTGATGGATAGGGTTCTACGAAGAACCATTTTCAACTGAAGAACCCTTTTTGGAAGATAAGTGTTCGTTGTAAGTGTTCTACCAAGAACCTTCTAGAGGAAAACCAAACGCACACCTACTGTATTTAGGTGAGGTGCTGGCCAGCGGAGCGGAAAACCAGAAAATAAAGGAGGGCCGCACACTCTAAGAGCTCAGATGCAAAAAAAATTCGACAGGCAATCGGAACCTTCAACATCTTAAGAACCATTTTTTCCCTTGGAGGATAAGGTTCTTGGATGATTCTTTTGGAGGCAAGAAGAATGTCTTCACTATTATTCTACATTGTAGAAAATAGTAAAAATCAAGAAAAACCCCTTTTGACCGGTAGTGTAAACAGATATATATTTATACTCCGGACTCCAACATGGCTCGTCCTAATATTTCTTAATTCCATTCTTTTACTTTTAGATTTATATGAATTGTTGTGTATTGATATTACTGCGCTTTTGGAGCTAGAAATACAAGCGTTTCGCTACACCTTCAATAACATTTGCTTAATATATGTATGCGACCAATAAAAAAGTGAATTAATTTTATTTGAACCAACTGGGATAAGATCTTCACCTTAAAGAAATCCCAAATGACCTTAATGTTATTTGGGATTACCTTTCCCCTGCTCTGACTAAAGGACCATGAACAGATTAACACCGTCAATCCTTTATAGCTTTATCTCACAGAGGTCAACGGGTACAGGTCAGGGTCAATCATCTGGTTCATATGGGACAGCAGGGACTGGGATATCATTAAGACTGGGTCGTTGAGAGTGAAGGGGTAGTACCAAAGGGTACAGGTCAGGGTCAATCATCTGGTTCATATGGGACAGCAGGGACTGGGATATCATTAAGACTGGGTCGTTGAGAGTGAAGGGGTAGTACCAAAGGGAATACAACCTGAAACTGTGTGTGTGTGTGTGTGTGTGTGTGTGTGTGTGTGTGTGTGTGTGTGTGTGTGTGTGTGTGTGTGTGTGTGTGTGTGTGTGTGTGTGTGTGTGTGCGTGCGTGCGTGCGTGCGTGCGTGCGTGCGTGCGTGCGTGCGTGCGTGCGTGCGTGCGTGCGTGCGTGCGTGCGTGCGTGCGTGTGTTGTTGAGAGTGTACCAACGAGAAGACCGAGACATCCCCTCCTCTCATTCCTTTTCCCACCAGCTCAGAGCTCTGGTTTCTAAGCAATAAATCATGAGAGCCCAGGAATTAGCCTGCGGTAACTCCAGACTAAGGGCTGTTCTTAGGCCCGAGGCAAAGGCCAGGTTCGAGAGCCTTATTGCTTTTATAACACGGCTGCCAACCTGTTTAAAAAAAATATTAATGGCATATTTTCATTAAAAGATTATTTAATTAGTAAATTTGTTTTATTTATTTCCTTCCACCAGACGATATCATCCGGGCAAAACCCAGTTGTTAGTTGAAGCTGCTTGGTCATTAATTTGATTCTCATGTTTTGACCCAGTAGTTCATTCTATTCATTCCACGTTGCTATGCTGAACAAATAATTAGCAATAACTTAAATAATTCATGATTTGATAAATACTGTATAAACGGGCAACAACCAGCTAGTTAGCGAGTCCATAAGATAGCTACGGAGGCTACTTCTCCTTTGGTAGCTAACCAAATAAAGCTAACACGCAACCACGTCAAGCAGCTGAAATGACAGCCAAGTGTGCATTTTCATTGGTTTTTATTGCCATTTCTTTGCTATACTCATTATAATGATCCTGGCTCAGAGAAGCTGTCAGCCTCGTAACGTTCATATGCATGGCACAGTGGATGCGCATTGATAGATCAGATGGAACTGTTAACTTCTCTGGGATATGTGGGACATAGCCACAGAAAAACAGCCATTTTCCCAGCAAAAGATAGTAGTCACAAAAGCAGAAATAGAGATAAAATGAATCACTAACCTTTGATGATCTTCATCAGATGACACTCATAGGACATCATGTTACACAATACATTTATGTTTTGTTCGATAATGTGCATATTTATATCCACAAATCTCGGTTTACATTGGCGCCATGTTCAGAAATGCCTCCAAAATATCCGGAGTAATTGCAGAGAGACACGTCAAATAACATAATAATACTCATCATAAACTTTGATGAAAGATACATGTTTTACACAGAATTAAAGATACACTGGTTCTTAATGCAACCGCTGTGTCAGATTTTAAAATTTTTTTACGTAAAAAGCACACCATGCAATAATCTGAGACGGCGCTCAGATTTAACAACATTTCTCCGCCATGTTGGAGTGAACAGAAATACGAAATTACATTATAAATATTCCCTTACCTTTGATTATCTTCATCAGAACGCACTGTCAGGAATCCTAGTTCCACAATAAATCGTTGTTTTGTTTGATAATGTCCATTACTTATGTCCAATTAGCTACTTTTGCTAGCATGTGTAGTACACGTGTCCAAACGCTCGCGCAGATGCAGGCAAACGTCGGACGAAAACGTCGGCCGAAATCAAAAAGTTATATTACAAGTCGAATAAACTGGTCAAACTTAGTAGAGAATCAATCTTCAGGAAGTTGTTATCATATATATCCAATAACGTTCCAACCGGAGCATTCCTTCATGTCTGTAGAAGTTATGGAACGCAAGGCGATATCATGAGGAAAGCGCGTGACCAAGCACTGGCAATCTGCCAGACCAATGACTGAAACACCTCCCATCCGGCCCCACATCACACTAGAGGCTTCATTCAGCGTTCTACAGACTGTTGACATCTAGTGGAAGGCGTAGGAAGTGCAAACAGATCCATATATTACAGGGAATTGAATAGGCTGAATAGGCGATGACTTTAACATCGACCGGTCTCAGAATGCTCACTTCCTGTTTGGATTTTTTCTCAGGTTTTTGCCTGCCATATGAGTTCTGTTATACTCACAGACATCATTCAAACAGTTTTAGAACCTTCAGGGTGTTTTCTATCCAATAGTAGGCAGTTCACTATAGGCATGCAATTCATCCAAAAGTGAAAATGCTGCCCCCTATATCAAAGAAGTTAACAGGCATTACACAGAGAACTGTTAACAGGCATTACACAGAGAACTGTTGACAGGCATTACATGGAGAATGGAACTGTTGACAGGCATTACCCAGATAATGGAACTGTTAACAGGCATTACCCAGATAACTGTTGACAGGCATTACCCAGATAACTGTTGACAGGCATTACCCAGATAACTGTTGAAAGGCATTACCCAGATACCTGTTGACAGGCATTACCCGGATAATGGAACTGTTGACAGGCATTACCCGGAGAATGGAACTGTTGACAGGCATTACCCGGAGAATGGAACTGTTAACAGGCATTAACTGGAGAACTTTTAACAGGCATTACCCGGAGAATGGAACTGTTAACAGATATTATCCAGCGAATGGAACTGTTAACAGGCATTACCCGGAGACTGTTAACAGGCATTACCCAGAGAATGGAACTGTTATCAGGCATTACCCAGAGAATGGAACTGATAACAGGCATTACCTAGAGAATGGAGCTGTTAACAGGCATTACCTAGAGAATGGAACTGATAACAGGCATTACCTAGAGAATGGAGCTGTTAACAGGCATTACCCGGATAATGCAGGGATTTTGGCTTTATAACTCCCCACTATCAACCAATCAGCATCCATTATCCAAACAACCCGTTTTATAATGATAGACACCTGACTGGGTTTGGATCTAATTTAGGGCTGTACTGGGGGGCGTGTCCTGCAGGTGTTTCCTGGGGGCATGTCCTGGGGGCGTGTCCTGGGGGCTGTTCTGCGGGTGTGTCCTGGGGGCATGTCCTGGGGGCGTGTCCTGGGGGCTGTGGTGGGGTTGGGGGTGTTGGGCGGTTGGGGACTGTTCTGGGGGTGTGTCAAGGGTTGAATGTCCTGGGGGTGATGGGCGGTGGGGGTTGTCCTGGGGGCTGTCCTGGGGGGTGTGTCAATGGGGGTGTGTCCTGGAGGTGTTGGGCAGTGGGGGCTGTCCTGGGGTTGTTGGGCGGTGGTGGCTGTCCTGGGGTTGTTGGGCGGTGGTGGCTGTCCTGGGGTTGTTGGGCGGTGGTGGCTGTCCTGGGGGTGTTGGGTGGTGGTGGCTGTCATGGGGTTGTTGGGTGGTGGTGGCTGTCATGGGGTTGTTGGGCGGTGGTGGCTGTCCTGAGGTTGTTGGGCGGTGGTGGCTGTCCTGGGGTTGTTGGGTGGTGGTGGCTGTCATGGGGTTGTTGGGTGGTGGTGGCTGTCATGGGGTTGTTGGGCGGTGGTGGCTGTCCTGGAGGTGTTGGGCGGTGGTGGCTGTCCTGGAGGTGTTGGGCGGTGGTGGCTGTCCTGGGGGTGTTGGGCGGGGGGGGGGTGTCATGGGGTTGTTGGGCGGTGGGGGTTGTCCTGGGGTTGTTGGGCGGTGGTGGCTGTCCTGGGGTTGTTGGGCGGTGGTGGCTGTCCTGGGGTTGTTGGGCGGTGGTGGCTGTCCTGGGGTTGTTGGGTGGTGGTGGCTGTCATGGGGTTGTTGGGCGGTGGTGGCTGTCCTGGGGGGTGTGTCAATGGGGGTGTGTCCTGGAGGTGTTGGGCAGTGGGGGCTGTCCTGGGGTTGTTGGGCGGTGGTGGCTGTCCTGGGGTTGTTGGGCGGTGGTGGCTGTCCTGGGGTTGTTGGGCGGTGGTGGCTGTCCTGGGGTTGTTGGGCGGTGGTGGCTGTCCTGGGGTTGTTGGGTGGTGGTGGCTGTCATGGGGTTGTTGGGCGGTGGTGGCTGTCCTGAGGTTGTTGGGCGGTGGTGGCTGTCCTGGGTTGTTGGGTGGTGGTGGCTGTCATGGGGTTGTTGGGTGGTGGTGGCTGTCATGGGGTTGTTGGGCGGTGGTGGCTGTCCTGGAGGTGTTGGGCGGTGGTGGCTGTCCTGGAGTTGTTGGGCGGTGGGGGTGTGTCATGGGGTTGTTGGGCGGTGGTGGCTGTCCTGGGGGTGTTGGGTGGTGGGGGTGTGTCCTGGGGGTGTTGAGTGGTTGGGGTGTGTCCTGGGGGTGTGTCCTGGGGGTGTTGGGTGGTGGGAGCTGTCCAGGGTGTGTGTCCTGGGGGTGTGTCCTAGGGTTTTGGGTGGTGCGGGCTGTCCTGGGGGTGTTGGGTGGTGGGGGCTGTCCTGGGGGTGTTAAGTTGTAGGGGCTGTCCTGGGGGTGTTGAGTGGTAGGGTCTGTCCTGGGGGTGTTGAGTTGTAGGGGCTGTCCTGGGGGTGTTAAGTTGTAGGGGGTGTCCTGGGGGTGTTGAGTGGTAGGGTCTGTCCTGGGGGTGTGTCCTGGGGCTGTTGGGTTGTAGGGGCTGTCCTGGGGGTGTTAAGTGGTGGGGGCTGTCCTGGGGTGTTGAGTTGTAGGGGCTTTCCTGGGGGTGTTGAGTTGTAGGGGCTGTCCTGGGCGTGTTGAGTTGTAGGGGCTGTCCTGGGGGTGTTGAGTTGTAGGGGCTGTCCTGGGGGTGTTAAGTTGTAGGGGGTGTCCTGGGGGCGTTGAGTTGTAGGGGCTGTCCTGGGGGTGTTGAGTTGTAGGGGCTGTCCTGGGGGTGTTAAGTTGTAGGGAGTGTCCTGGGGGTGTTAAGTTGTAGGGGTTCTCCTGGTGGTGTTGAGTTGTAGGGGCTGTCCTGGGGGTCTGTCCTGGGATTGTTGGGCGGTAGGGTCTGTCCTGGGGGTCTGTCCTGGGATTGTTGGGCGGTAGGGTCTGTCCTGGGGGTGTGTCCTGGGGATGTTGGGCGGTGGGGGCTGTCCTGGGGGTGTTAAGTGGTGGGGTCTGACCTGGGGGTGTTGAGTTGTAGGGTATGTCCTGGGGGTCTATCCTGGGGGTGTGTCCTGGGGTGTTGGGCGGTGGTGGCTGTCCTGGGCGCGTTGGGCAGTGGGGTGTGTGTGTGTGTGTGTGTGTGTGTGTGTGTGTGTGTGTGTGTGTGTGTGTGTGTGTAACACCCAATTATCTCTTTAGTCAGCTCTGACAGTTTGAATCTGACATTTTTTGTTTTTGCATTTAGCCACATGTAAACAGAGCTGAGTGATTTTCAAATGATTTTACAACTCCTAGAGCTTATTCAGATTGACGAAAAATTGGAAGAGAGGCATCGGGACAAAATTAAAATTTACATAACGTAAAACTTTTCAAATCACGTGACATCCTTGCATTATCTTTTCGCTGCGGCTGGAAACTCGAAATTCTTGATCCGTAACTCAGTTTGAGTGTGAATATCGTGGTAGCCAATAGCCAGTAAGCATACACTATTTTAACAACGCGAGCAACTTTATTTCTGAAACACGTTACGCTACTGAATAACGCAACCACACCATATTAGAAGAATAAACGCAATAATTAATTATTATTAAAAGGTTTATTTTCTTGTCTCTACACATTACATTAGCTGACAATACACAGCTAACTCTTGCTAGCTAGCTAGCTAGCTAAATACATGTTTCATGATCAAGTAATGTCCATGTAGTAACCCAGCATATTTATGTTAAGACTTATGTTTACCAATAGAGGGCAGTATTGACTCAATATGGAGTTTGCCTTCCGCTATCCGTACATATAACCATCAAACAACTGGTGCATTCCTGTAATTTTTTTCTAGGATACAATTAAATACTAAAACCTACTTATGTGTCCAGAGTCATCGATCTAAGAAGTATTCCTAGTATATTATTGTTGCCCTGGTGGCACAAAATCAAAAGTCTAACTGCATGGAGATGCTTGAATATGTGGTCAGTACGGGGGACCGTGTTGTGGGTGTTTTCAGGGAAAAGGTGTATATTTGACCTCCATCATAACGACGTAACAATTGTTAGTATAATCTCTCCATTTCTGCCCATTTTTTATTTTTTTTGCACAGTCTCATACAGCTGCAACTGTACATGCATTCGTAAATCAAGACGTTTCTTGAGTTGGGATCTCGGACGGTGCAACTGTTGATAATGTGAACCTATGGTTGTGTGGGGGGAAAGGGGTTGAGGGTGTATGAGTGTGTGGGTGTATGTGTGTGTGTGTGTGTGTGTGTGTGTGTGTGTGTGTGTGTGTGTGTGTGTGTGTGTGTGTGTGTGTGTGTGTGTGTGTGTGTGTGTGTGTGTGTGTGTGTATGTGTGTGTATCCCACAACTGTTGCGAAGGAGTAAAAGATTTTAGGGACAATAGAGGATGATTCACAATAATTGTTTGCTAATATAATAATTGCTTGTATTAAAGTAATTTTGGTAATGGCGAGACTGGTGAGAGGTCAAATCCTTTGCATAAATTGCCTACATTACTACAAAAATGAATAGCTAATTATGGAAAATAAGAAACAGGATTTTTTAAACATATATATATATTTTTTGATGGCTATATATAATACAAATCAAGGTGAGGGCGATGGAAATGCATTTGGTGGTTGATCTACTTCTGTTCTGTAAATTGCACTGTCTTTTCGAAGGATGGATCCCGGTCTGTTCAGGGCTACGGGGTGTCGGGGGTGGTCTGCCGGCCATTGGGATGACAACCCAACTCGGGATGAGGAGGGCTTTTAGAGGGTGGTCTGCCGGCCATTGGGATGACAACCCAACTCGGGATGAGGAGGGCTTTTAGAGGGTGGTCTGCCGGCCATTGGGATGACAACCCAACTCGGGATGAGGAGGGCTTTTAGAGGGTGGTCTGCCGGCCATTGGGATGACAACCCAACTCGGGATGAGGAGGGCTTTTAGAGGGTGGTCTGCCGGCCATTGGGATGACAACCCAACTCGGGATGAGGAGGGCTTTTAGAGGGTGGTCTGCCGGCCATTGGGATGACAACCCAACTCGGGATGAGGAGGGCTTTTAGAGGGTGGAATAGCGGGGACCAATTGGAGGTTTACTTAGTAGCAATGCAAATATCATGGTCCAGCTATATAGACACTCAATCATCATGTTACTTTTTAATGGTACGTTTACATTTAAAAACATGTATTAATAATAGAATTGAAAGTTTTGTCTCATTATGGTTAGTGGTGAAATAAGTATAGCCAGTTACAATTGTAATGGCCTAGCAGATAATAAGAAAAGATAGTCAGTATTTACCTGGCTAAAAGAGAAGGAATATAATATCTATTGTTTACAGGAAACCCATTCAACAGTTTTAGATGTGGTGTTGTGGAAAAAGAACTGGGGGGGTCGAAATATACATCTCCCATGGGCAAAGAAGTTCAAAAGGGGAGATTTTTTAAATGAACAGTAATTTTGATCCAAATGTGCAAATTGTCCAAACAGATCATGAATGTAGATGGATTATTTTAAATATTTTATTGGACAATAAACAGATATGGCTTATTAATCTACACTTTCCAAATTATGATGATCCAAGCTTCTTTAAAAATATATATAAGAATGTATCATCTCTACAAGCAACACTAGACTCTATTATTATGGTGGGAGATTTTAATACGGTCTTAAATACCTCTATGGACCGGAAAGGAAATCACACTACAAACTATCACCCTCAGGCACTTAAGGAAATCATGAATGTCATAGATATATTGGAATTAGGGGATATATGGAGGCTTAAATATCCTGATCTAGTGAGATTTACATGGTGGAAGGTTATTCAAGCTAGTCGCCTTGATTACTTTCTTATGTCATTCTCTCTGGCACCAAAAGTTTAAAAAGTGTTGATAGGGGACAGAATGCGGTCGGATCATCACATAATTGGCATATATATTACTCTTACAGAATTTCCACGTGGGCGAGGATATTGGAAATTTAATCAAAGCCTACTAGTTGATAAATTGTTTAGAACTAGGACAGAAGAATTTACAACTGACTTTTTCAGACATAACATAGGTACAGCAGATCCCCTTATTGTGTGAGACTGTCACGCCCTGACCTTAGAGATCCTTTTTATGTCTCTATTTTGGTTGGTCAGGGCGTGAGTTGGGGTGGGCATTCTATGTCTGGTGTTCTATGTTGTCTATTTCTTTGTGTTTGGCCGTGTGTGGTTCTCAATCAGAGGCAGCTGTCTATCGTTGTCTCTGATTGAGAATCATATTTAGGTAGCCTGTTTTCCCACTTTGAGTTGTGGGTGATTATTTTCTGTTTAGTGTTTTTCGTCACCTTACAGAACTGTTCGTTTGTCGTGTTGGTGTTTTGTTAGAGTGTTCATATTTATTAAAATATCGTATTATGAATACTTACCACACTGCACCTTGGTCCTCTTCTCCTTCTCCCGACGACGTTCGTTACAGAGACACTCTTAAATGTGCCTTTAGAGGCCATGCAATTCAGTACTCATCAATAAAACAAAAGCAATTTAGATAAAAAGAGTCCATATTAACAAAGGAAATGGAAGGACTAACAGTACAGTTAGATAGCAATAAAAACTGTACCATAGAGGCACAGAGTAAGTTAGAGGAAAAACAAAAAAAAATGGGCGGTTGGGGTGGCATTGGTGGCATTTTTCTGCTTTACCAAATGAGGAGAGTTACAAACTACACACCAGTCAGAGTTATACTTAAACTTCATCTTTAATAATAATAAGAGCTTAATGAACCATTGAAAGTAATAAACTATGATTTATACCTATGATAAACTATGATTTATACCTGAAATATGCACATTTTTCGAACAAAACATAGATTTATTGAATAACATGTTATAAGACTGTCATCTGATGAAGTTGTTTGTTGGTTAGTTTGGTTGGTTCTTGGTTAGTTAGGTTGGCTTTGTGCATGCTACCTGTGCTGTGAAAAATGTCTGTCCTTTTTTGTATTTGGTGGTGAGCTAACATAAATATACGTGCTGTTTTCGCTGTAAAACATTTTAAAAATCGGACATGTTGGCTGGATTCACAAGATGTGTACCTTTCATATGCTGTATTGGACTTGTTAATGTGTGAAAGTTAAATATTTAAAAAAATATATACTTTGAATTTCGCGCCCTGCACTTGAGCTGGCTGTTGTCATATTGTGGGCGGCCTCGGGCTTGCAGCCAGAAGAAGTTAATGCAATCGCCGTGTTAGAATTCTAAAAATAACTTCATTACGACATCCAGCTTAGGTATAGCGAGAGAGTACCCAAAATCTGGGCGCAAACGACTATTTCACATGTTCGACAGATATATGAAATAGCATCATAAAATGGGTCCTACTTTTGATGATCTTTCATCAGAATGTTGTACAAGAGGTCCTTTGTCGGGAACAATCGTTGTTTAGATTTAGAATGTCCTCTTCTCCAGTCAATTAGCACAGAAAGCTAGCAAAGTAGCGCGAAGCTCTCCTTCCTGAACAAAGGCACACAACGCAACACGCCTAACGTCCCGAATAAATTTCAATTATCTAATAAAACTATATTGAAAAAACATACTTTACGATGATATTGTCACATGTATCAAATAAAATCAAAGCCGGAGATATTAGTCGTCTATAACGACAGCTTATCAGAAGGCAAAACCAGGTCCCTTCACGCGCTCTCCAGAAAACAGGAAACTGGTGACACGTCATGCCGAGAGCTTTTATTCGACCCCAGATCAAGTTATACACTCCATTTCTTCTCTCACTGCCTGTCGACATCTAGTGGAAGACGTATGAAGTGCATGTATTCTAATAAATATCAAGGACCTTTATAGGCAGGCCCTAGAACAGAGCATCGATTTCAGATTTTCCACTTCCTGTCAGGAAGTTTGCTGCAAAATGAGTTCTGTTTTACTCACAGATATAATTCAAACGGTTTTAGAAACTAGAGAGTGTTTTCTATCCAATAGTAATAATAATATGCATATTGTACGAGCAAGAATTGAGTACGAGACCGTTTGAAATGGGCACCTTTTAACCGGCTACTCAATACTGCCCCTGCAGCCCAAACAGGTTAACTCTTTAGTCATATCATAGTTTACCTATTTGCTTATGGTTTTGCCAACACCTAGTGACCTGCTTTTTAAATTATTTGAAGAAAAAATATTCTATTTTATTTGGAACGGCAAGCCAGACAAAATTAAAAAGGCCTAAATATATAACAAATATTAATTCAGAGGGCAGAAATTATTAAATATTAAAGCATTAGACCATTATGACATCACTAAAGACATCAGTCGTACAAAAGTTATACTTAAATCCAAACCGGTTTTCTAATAAATTGGTACGAATGTCTCATCCTATGTTAATAAAGAATGGCCTTTTTTCTTTTATTCAGATTACACCTGCTCACTTTCAGTTGTTTGAAAAGGAAATACTTTTGTAAAAATGTCGTTATTTTTTAACCTCTCTTGGGCACGTGAGACGGTAGCGTCCCACCTCTTCAACAGCCAGTGAAACTGCTGGGCGCCAAATTCAAATACAGAAATACTCATTATAAAAATTCAGAAAACAAAACATATTTTACATATGTTTAAAGATTAACTTCTTGTGAATCCAACCACGGTGTCAGATTTTAAAAATGCTTTACGGCGAAAGCATACATTACGATTATGAGAACATAGCCCACAAGACAAATCATTACAAACAGTAGCCAGCCAGATAGAACAGTTACACAATTTAGAAATAGAGAAAAAATTAATCCCTTACCTTTGATGATATTCATATGGTTGCACTCAGCAGACATTCATTTACTCAATAAATGTTCCTCTTGTTCGATAAAGTCTCTTTATACCCAAAAATCTCTGTTTTGTTCACGCGTTTTCTTCAGTTATCCACAGGCTCAAACGCAGTCAAAACAGGAAGACAAAAAAATCTAAATTGTATCCGTAAAGTTCATAGAAACATGTGAAAAGATGTTTATATTCAAACCTCAGGTTGTTTTTAGCCTAAATAATCGATCATATTTCAACCGGACAATAACGTCGTCAATATAAAATGTAAACAAGAAACGCACTCTCTCGGTTGTGCGCAAGAAAAAGCTCCGTGAAACTTTAGGGTCCACTCATCCAGACTGCTCTTACGTCCTCATTTTTCAGACTGAAACACTTTATAAAGACTGTTGACATCTAGTGCAAGGCATAGAAACTGCAAGTTGAGTCCTAAGTCAAGGGATACTGTAATGGCATTGAATAGAAAACTACAAACCCCCCAAAAAACGACTTCCTGAATGGATTTTTCTCAGGTTTTTGCCTGCCAAATCAGTTCTGTTAAACTCACAGACACTATTTTAACAGTTTTGGAAACTGTAGATTGTTTTCTACCCAAATCTACCAGTTATATGCATATCATATATTCTGGGCCCGAGATGCAGGCAGTTTAATTTGGGCATGCATTTCATCCAAAATTCCGAAAGCTGCCCCCTACCCTCGAGAAGTTAACCTCTCTGGGATATGTGGGACGGTAGTGTCCCACCTGGCCAACATCCAGTGAAAATGCAGAGCGCCAAATTCAAATAAATTACTATAAAAGGTAAACTTTCATGATATCACACATTCAATATATCAAATTAAAGCTACACTTGTTGTGAATCCAGCCGACGTGTCAGATTTCAAATATGCTTTACGGCGAAAGCAAACAATGCTAATATCTGAGGACAGCAACCAAACAACCAAACACAGACCATCATATTTCAACCCTCCCGGCGCGACACAAAACGCAGAAATAAAGATATAATTCATGCCTTACCTTTGACGAGCTTCTTCTGTTGGCACTCCAATATGTCCCATAAACATCACAAATGGTCCTTTTGTTCGATTAATTCCGTCGATATATGTACAAAATGTCCATTTATTTGGCGCGTTTGATCCAGAAAAACACCGGTTCCAACTTGCTCAAACATGACGACAAAATATATCAAAGGTTACCTTTAAACTTTGCCAAAAAATGTCAAACTACTTATGTAATACAACTGTAGGTATTTTTTAACGGTAATAATCGATAAAATTGAAGACGGGATGATATGTGTTCAATACAGGATTTAAACGATATGTAGCATGCCTTCTGTTTGATTGAAACGCATGTCCAGGACACCAGGAGTGCCTCGACTTCAAGATGGCCGTATTTCTTCATTACACAAAGGAAAAACCTCAACCTATTTCTCACGACTGTTGACATCCAGTGGAAGCCGTAGGAACTGCAAGCACGTTGCTTAGAAATCTGGTGTCCCAATGAAACCTCATTGAAAAGACAGTGACCTCAAAAAAAATAAATCTGAATGGTTTGTCCTTGGGGTTTCGCCTACTAAATAAGTTCTGTTTTACCCACAGACATGATTCAAACAGTTTTAGAAACTTCAGAGTGTTTTCCATACAATCTACTAATACTTTGCATATCTTATCTCCTGGCGATGAGTAACTGGCAGTTGAATTTGGGTATGTTTTTCATCCAAACGTGAAAATGCTGCCCCCTACCCTAGAGAAGTTAACACTTTTTTGGTTACTGCATGATTCCATATGTGTTATTTCATAGTTTTGATGACTTAACAATTATTCTACAATGTAGAAAATAGTCAAAATAAAGAAAAACTACTGGAATCAGTAGGTGTGTCCAAACTTTTGCACTGTACATATCAGTTGGTCTTGTTGGGTTGTTTCCCACAGTATATAACATTTAATTAAAATACATTATATATATTTATTAAAACCTTTGAAGACTTTTTCTGAAGTGTCTCATTATTGTTGGGAGTTTCACAGTACATTGTGTAAAAGCACTCAAATGATAACTTTTTTAGACTAATTTCCTGGTTCAGGTGAAATTCAGTACAGTTAACGAGACACAAAGGCATGTTGTGTAGATTCTCATAAACTCTACTTCATAGCTTCTCTGTACTACCTAAGTTGGCCCGGTCTCGTTGGATCGTTTCAAAGTACATAAAAAATAATAATACCAATAATAATAATAACAATAACAATGAATTGGATTTAAATATAACTTTCTATAAAATAAAGGTTAAATAAATCAATAATAATCATACATTTCGAAGTGTATTTCTGGGTAAAGGTCACCGTACTGTACAGTGCTTGACTTGGGCAAGAGCTGACTGGGAACTGAGTACCAGGACCTCAAAGTTTCTACTTCTTAAATTCGTACACCTCTTCTAGAATATTAGCTCAAAAGTATTACAGAGTTCCTGCACCTAAATGTAAATTTTACCGGCACCCAAAATGAGTAAAAGCTTCTATATCTGTTCAAGTAAAGCACTGACACACACACACACACACACACACACACACACACACACACACACACACACACACACACACACACACACACACACACACACACACACACACACACACACACACACACACACACACACAATGTACAGTAGAACACACAGCTAGGCCTCAGTGTATAATTACACCATGCTGTGCTGCACTGTGTCTCCCAGCGACTGTACGTGACATATGATATTTAATTAAATAGCAACACGGGATAAAAACTAAATCTAGCACAGATTGTATAGCTAACACTTTCATTAAAATACTTCAATCACAATTGCTTCCCTCCTCCTCTGACGCTGAACTGGTAATTGATTTGTTTGAAAAGAAGCATGTGAGTCCTACAGTTGGAGAGAGGAGTTCAACAACTCTCTTTATAACATATGACATAACATAATATGACATAATATGACATATGACATATGACATAAGTTCAGTTGGGGCGGGGTGGGGGGGGGTGGTCCTCCATGTTGCACAGTTTTTGCACAGTTATCCTTTTAACCTGGACGTGTGGCTTAGACGGTAGAGCCCCTGCAAAGCCAGGGTTGTGGGTTCAACTTCCACGGAGGAACAATACGTAAAAAAAGTATGAAAATATATGATGTTATGTCATACTGTAAGTCCCTCTGGATAAGAGGGTCTGCTAAAGGACTACTCTTTTGAGGTGTATCGGCCAAAACAAACTAAAAGAAGAAAATATATTGGTCGGATGTCCTGTTCTCAATCAGCATATCAGAGTGAAATACATTATCATGTGATAATGGTTCTGGTATAGTATATACATTATCATGTAGAAGATGGTTATGAATATTTTATGCATTATCATGTAGAATATGGTTATTGTATAGTATATACATTATCATGTAGAATATAATACTTTAATAGTATATACATTATCATGTGATAATGGTTCTGGTATAGTATATACGTTATCATGTAGAAGAGGGTTATTGTGTAGTATATACATTATCATGTAGAATATAGTTATGAATAGTATATACATTATCATGTAGAATATAGTTATGAATAGTATATACATTATCATGTAGAATATAATAATTTAATAGTATAAACATTATCATGTAGAAGATGGTTATTGAATATGAAATATATGTTTGAACGTTCTTGCTGTTTCTAAGGCTGTTTTGATGTCGGAGCGAGTAACCTTGTATGTATTACATGATGTCGGAGCGAGTAACCTTCCTATGTATGTATTACATGATGTCGGAGCGAGTAACCTTGTATGTATTACATGATGACAAATAAACTGGAAGCTTCAATTAAAAGTTGAAGTGACATTCTGTTTCCTCTGTTGCCATGGAGTCTATAGGAACGTTCTATTAAAAGATTCAGTGTTCTGTTGTTCATCTTCCTTTACCACCCCACCTGTGGGATTGAGCCACACACACACACACACACACACCTCTACACACACACACACACACACACACACACACACGCATGCACGCACACACACACACACACACACACACACACACACACACGCACGCATGCACGCACACACACACGCACACACACACGCACGCATGCACGCACACACACACACACACACACACACACACACACACACACACACACACACACACACACACACACACACACACACACACACACACACACACACACACACACACACACACACACACAGAGGTGCGTGTCCTATTTACAAATGCTTGTCCTATTTACAAATGCTTGTCTTATTTACAAAATGCTTGCACACAGCATGCCAGAAATGAAGATCTAATGTTGAAAACCTTCAATATAATAGCTCAACAGCTATATTGAAACAGCTGATAAGCATTTTTGAATGAGCAGATTGAAAAACTAAAGAGAAACTGCTGATTTACTTGATTCCAATCTCAATCGGAGACATAGCCAGGTGTTGAAGTTCTTTCTATTACATAGACATACACAGTTATTAAAAAGGGGACTCTTTGGATTGATTTTATTCAATGTGGATACAGAACAATACAGAGGAGCAGAGAGAGATAAAATAATGTCTGGAAAAGGGAGAGGAGTAGTTGGACCAGGCAGAGGAGTAGTTGGACCAGGGAGATGAGTGGTTGGACCAGGGAGAAGAGTAGCTGGACCAGGCAGAGGAGTAGCTGGACCAGGCAGAGGAGTAGTTGGACCAGGGAGAGGAGTAGTTGGACCAGGGAGAGGAGTAGTTGGACCAGGGAGAGGAGTAGTTGGACCAGGGAGAGGAGTGGTTGGACCAGGGAGAGGAGTAGTTGGACCAGGGAGAGGAGTAGTTGGACCAGGGAGAGGAGTAGTTGGACCAGGCAGAGGAGTAGTTGGACCAGGGAGAGGAGTAGCTGGACCAGGGAGAGGAGTAGTTGGACCAGGGAGAAGAGTAGTTGGACCAGGAAGAGGAGTAGTTGGACCAGGGAGAGGAGTAGTTGGACCAGGGAGATGAGTGGTTGGACCAGGGAGAGGAGTAGTTGGACCAGGGAGATGAGTAGCTGGACCAGGGAGAGGAGTAGTTGGACCAGGGAGAGGAGTAGCTGGACCAGGGAGAGGAGTAGTTGGACCATAGAGAGGAGTAGTTGGACCAGGGAGATGAGTAGCTGGACCAGGGAGAGTAGTAGTTGGACCAGGGAGAGGAGTAGCTGGACCATGCAGAGGAGTAGCTGGACCAGGGAGAGGAGTAGTTGGACCAGGGCGAGGAGTAGATTGACCAGGGAGAGGAGTGGTTGGACCAGGGAGAGGAGTAGTTGGACCAGGGAGAGGAGTGTTTGGACCAGGGAGAAGAGTAGCTGGACAAGGGAGAGGAGTAGTTGGACCAGGGAGAGGAGTAGCTGGACCAGGCAGAGGAGTAGCTGGACCAGGGAGAGGAGTAGTTGGACCAGGGAGAGGAGTAGTTGGACCAGGGAGAGGAGTGATTGGACCAGGGAGAGGAGTAGTTGGACCAGGGAGAGAAGTAGCTGGAACAGGGAGACGAGTAGTTTGACCAGGGAGAAGAGCAGCTGGTCCAGGGAGAGGAGTAGTTGGACCAGGGAGAGGAGTAGCTGGTCCAGGCAGAGGAGTAGTTGGACCAGGGAGAGGAGTAGTTGGACCAGGGAGAAGAGCAGCTGGACCAGGGAGAGGAGTAGTTGGACCAGGGAGAGGAGTAGTTGGACCAGGGAGAGGAGTAGTTGGCCCAGGGAGAGGAGTAGCTGGTCCAGTTAGAGGAGTAGTTGGACCAGGGAGAAGAGTAGTTGGACCAGGAAGATGAGTAGCTGGACCAGGGAGAGGCGTGGTTGGACCAGGGAGAAGAGTAGCTGGACCAGGCAGAGGAGTAGCTGGACCAGGGAGAGTAGTAGTTGGACCAGGAAGAGGAGTAGTTGGACCAGGGAGAGGAGTAGTTGGACCAGGGAGAGGAGTAGTTGGACCAGGGAGAGGAGTAGTTGGACCAGGGAGAGGAGTAGCTGGACCAGGAGAGGAGTAGTTGGACCAGGGAGAAGAGTAGTTGGACCAGGAAGAGGAGTAGTTGGACCAGGGAGAGGAGTAGTTGGACCAGGGAGAGGAGTGGTTGGACCAGGGAGAGGAGTAGTTGGACCAGGGAGAGGAGTAGTTGGACCAGGAAGAGGAGTAGTTGGACCAGGGAGAGGAGTAGTTGGACCAGGGAGAGGAGTAGTTGGACCAGGGAGAGGAGTAGTTGGACCAGGGAGAGGAGTAGTTGGACCAGGGAGAGGAGTAGTTGGACCAGGGAGAGGAGTGGTTGGACCAGGCAGAGGAGTAGTTGGACCAGGCAGAGGAGTAGTTGGACCAGGGAGAGGAGTAGCTGGACCAGGGAGAGGAGTAGTTGGACCAGGGAGAGGAGTAGCTGGACCAGGGAGAGGAGTAGTTGGACCAGGGAGAGGAGTAGCTGGACCAGGGAGAGGAGTGGTTGGACCAGGGAGAGGAGTAGTTGGACCAGGGAGAGGAGTGGTTGGACCAGGGAGAGGAGTAGTTGGACCAGGGAGAGGAGTAGCTGGACCAGGCAGAGGAGTAGCTGGACCAGGGAGAGGAGTAGTTGGACCAGGGAGAGGAGTAGTTGGACCAGGGAGAGGAGTAGTTGGACCAGGGAGAGGAGTAGTTGGACCAGGGAGAGGAGTAGCTGGAACAGGGAGACGAGTAGTTTGACCAGGGAGAAGAGCAGCTGGTCCAGGGAGAGGAGTAGTTGGACCAGGGAGAGGAGTAGCTGGTCCAGGCAGAGGAGTAGTTGGACCAGGGAGAGGAGTAGTTGGACCAGGGAGAAGAGCAGCTGGACCAGGGAGAGGAGTAGTTGGACCAGGGAGAGGAGTAGTTGGACCAGGGAGAGGAGTAGTTGGCCCAGGGAGAGGAGTAGTTGGACCAGGGAGAGGAGTAGTTGGACCAGGGAGAGGAGTGGTTGGACCAGGCAGAGGAGTAGTTGGACCAGGGAGAGGAGTAGTTGGACCAGGGAGAGGAGTAGTTGGACCATAGAGAGGAGTAGTTGGACCAGGGAGATGAGTAGCTGGACCAGGGAGAGGAGTAGTTGGACCAGGGAGAGGAGTAGCTGGACCAGGGAGAGGAGTGGTTGGACCAGGGAGAGGAGTGGTTGGACCAGGGAGAGGAGTGGTTGGACCAGGGAGAGGAGTAGTTGGACCAGGGAGAGGAGTAGCTGGACCAGGCAGAGGAGTAGCTGGACCAGGGAGAGGAGTAGTTGGACCAGGGAGAGGAGTAGTTGGACCAGGGAGAGGAGTGGTTGGACCAGGGAGAGGAGTAGTTGGACCAGGGAGAGAAGTAGCTGGAACAGGGAGACGAGTAGTTTGACCAGGGAGAAGAGCAGCTGGTCCAGGGAGAGGAGTAGTTGGACCAGGGAGAGGAGTAGCTGGTCCAGGCAGAGGAGTAGTTGGACCAGGGAGAGGAGTAGTTGGACCAGGGAGAAGAGCAGCTGGACCAGGGAGAGGAGTAGTTGGACCAGGGAGAGGAGTAGTTGGACCAGGGAGAGGAGTAGCTGGACCAGGGAGAGGAGTAGTTGGACCAGGGAGAGGAGTAGCTGGACCAGGCAGAGGAGTAGCTGGACCAGGGAGAGGAGTAGTTGGACCAGGGAGATGAGTAGTTGGACCAGGGAGAGGGGTAGTTGGACCAAGCAGAGGAGTAGTTGGACCAGGGAGAGAAGTAGCTGGACCAGGCAGAGGAATAGTTGGACCAGGACAAGGGAGAAGGAGAGGTAGGGGGAGTAAGAATGTGTGGTGGTGTTCAAAGGAGAGTAAGAGCTGTTTTCACTGATGAAATAAGAGCCACCGTCATAGACCATGTGATAAAGCATGTTCTATCACTGAGAGAGGCTGGTGAAAGAGTCAGCCGTGGCTTCCATTATCCTGAATTTTCAACAAACCAACAGGTAAGTAATGCATTTCACAAGGTCTTCTTCTATCATTACTGTTGCTATGTCCCACAGTAACTGTAGGCCACCAGTCCCAATGCGAATACATATGTTGTATTTTTGTTCCTCTAAAGGACGCAACGTCTTCCTCCCTCTGGGGGAAGGGGAAAGCTCCTCAGTGAAGACCAAGAGCCATTGTAGGATTGGTCATTGCTGACAATCCCATAAAACTGAGAGAAATTCAGAGCAGAATTGTAGAGGACAACCTGGTATTACACAGTGTGGAAAGCATCAGCCTGACTACCATTGGCTCGGACTCTGACCGAACACAGAGTTGGAATTAAACAGTTGTACACAGTTCCTTTTGAATAGAACAGTGAGCGGGTCGAGGAACTCCGGCACCAATACATCCAGGTTTTTACTGCAGCAATTCTGTCACTTTCTATTTCTTTTTCTACTGGTCATTCTATAAAGTTAAGATGACTCATTCACTTTTAGATAGTATGTTGCCAAAAAATGCACACATTCGACACTCAACCCAAAAACTGTAGAGTGGTTTACAGTAAAATGTAGAGTTGTTTACAGTAAAACTGTAGAGTGGTTTACAGTAAAACTGTAGAGTGGTTTACAGTAAAATGTAGAGTTGTTTACAGTAAAACTGTAGAGTGGTTTACAGTAAAACTGTAGAGTGGTTTACAGTAAAAGGAAACTGAATTATAATAAAACAAGGGATGTCATATTGTCTATTGTCTGCAGGTAGAACTGATACATGGCAAGTAATGCAGTTTTTTGTAATGACATCAACTGTTAGTATTTTGAAAGTCGTTGTTCTATGATTGACTATATGTTCCTCTTGGATAGAAAACATGAGCTAGTGTTTTGACGGGTTTGCCGTGTTTTGATAGAGTTACTGTATGTAGAGAAATTATTTTTTTGTTGCATTTTGAAATGTAGAGTTGGTATTTAATGAACAAAATGTGGTTTTGAGCAGAAAATTAACTAGTTGGCTAATTGTGTGATGTAGGTGTGTTGCTATGTTAAGAGTTTAGTAAAAGTATCATAAATATAGGTAAATGCTTGTTAGCAACTGCAAAAAACAGTAATCATTCCAAACACAGCTGATTGCAATTTCAGCTGAAAGCCTACCCAAGTGTCCTGTTTATAGTCTTTTTACCAAACAGACAAAAAAGGACGGCTTTGGAATGATTTAGTTTGGAAAAATGGATCAAGGAAGACAGGTTGGTGGGGAAAGAAGAGTGGCAGGGGGAGGGAGAATGCGTTGGAGGACAAAGGAGAGGAAGACGAAGAGCGGTGGTCTCTGATGAGATAAGGGCCTCTTTGAGAGAGGCAGCTTTAAGGGTGCAACCAACCAGAGTTCAACAGTTGATTTTCCGGCAAAACAACAGGTAGAGAGGTGCTTCCTTCAATGATAATTGAACTACATATTATAGTACAATACAGTATTTTTTACATGTACTGACATTTTGAAATATATTGATTGTTTTGTGTTTTTTCAGTAGGATCCAAAGGTTTGCCTCCCACAGGAAGGAGAGGCAGAATATTATCAGATGTGCAGGAAATTGCCATTGTTGACATGGTAATTGGGCAACAATGCAATAAAACTGCAGGAAATTCGGGACAGAGTGCTGGCAGACTATCACTTTGGGGGATGGGAATATGGTCAGCACAATGACAGTTGTTCCTGCCTCCATACTTCTCCATGTGAGGGTTCTAGCCTCCATACTCCCCCTTCCTAAACCCCATAGAGGAGTCTGTCTCTGTGTGGAGGAGGAAGGTTTATGACCACCATCCACATGACCAGATGTCCTTACTGGAGGCCATGAATGCGGGGTGTGGAGACACTTCTCCTGAAGACCGCCAGGGTGTGGAGACACTTCTCCTGAAGACCGCCAGGGTGTAGAGACACTTCTCCTGAAGACCGCCAGGGTGTGGAGACACTTCTCCTGAAGACTGCCAGGGTTGGAGACACCTCTCCTGAAGACTGCCAGGGTGTGGAGACACTTCTCCTGAAGACTGCCAGGGTTGGAGACACTTCTCCTGAAGACTGCCAGGGTTGGAGACACCTCTCCTGAAGACTGCCAGGGTGTGGAGACACTTCTCCTGAAGACTGCCAGGGTTGGAGACACTTCTCCTGAAGACTGCCAGGGTTAGAGACACCTCTCCTGAAGACTGCCAGGGTGTGTAGACACTTCTCCTGAAGACTGCCAGGGTTGGAGACACTTCTCCTGAAGACTGCCAGGGTGTGGAGACACTTCTCCTGAAGACTGCCAGGGTGTGGAGACAGTTCTACCTGAAGACTGTCAGGGTGTGGAGACACTTCTCCTGAAGACTGCCAGGGTGTGGAGACACTTCTCCTGAAGACTGCCAGGGTGTGGAGACACTTCTCCTGAAGACTGCCAGGGTGTGGAGACACTTCTCCTGAAGACTGCCAGGGTGTGGAGACACTTCTCCTGAAGACTGTCAGGGTTGGATTAGGCCTTCCAGAAGATACTTTCCAAGATGCATCGCTAGAAAAGACATAATATGTGATGTTGATGAGAACTTGTGCCCAAATGCAGGAGAGAGAGAGAACTAGAACCCTCACAGTACCGTACAGTATGAGTGATTATATTATACATGTTGATGATAACTAGATCCCTCACAGTACTGTACAGTATGAGTGATTATACATGTTGATGAGAACTAGACCCCTCACAGTACTGTACAGTATGAGTGTTATACTATACATGTTGATGAGAACTAGAACCTTCACAGTACTGTACAGTGTGAGTGATTATATTATACATGTTGATGATAACCAGATCCCTCACAGTACTGTACAGTATGAGTGTTATACTATACATGTTGATGAGAACCATAACCTTCACAGTACTGTACAGTATGAGTGATTATACATGTTGAGGAGAACTAGATCCCTCACAGTACTGTACAGTATGAGTGTTATACTATACATGTTGATGATAACTAGATCCCTCACAGTACTGTACAGTGTGAGTGATTATATTATACATGTTGATGATAACTAGATCCCTCACAGTACTGTACAGTGTGAGTGATTATACTATACATGTTGATGATAACTAGATCCCTCACAGTACTGTACAGTGTGAGTGATTATATTATACATGTTGATGAGAACTAGATCCCTCACAGTACTGTACAGTATGAGTGATTATACATGTTGATGATAACTAGATCCCTCACAGTACTGTACAGTGTGAGTGATTATACATGTTGATGATAACTAGATCCCTCACAGTACTGTACAGTGTGAGTGATTATACTATACATGTTGATGAGAACCAGATCCCTCACAGTACTGTACAGTATGAGTGATTATATTATACATGTTGATGAGAACTAGAACCCTCACAGTACTGTACAGTATGAGTGATTATACATGTTGATGATAACTAGATCCCTCACAGTACTGTACAGTATGAGTGATTATACTACACATGTTGATGATAACTAGATCCCTCACAGTACTGTACAGTATGAGTGATTATATTATACATGTTGATGAGAACCAGATCCCTCACAGTACTGTACAGTATGAGTGATTATATTATACATGTTGATGAGAACCAGATCCCTCACAGTACTGTACAGTATGAGTGATTATATTATACATGTTGATGAGAACCAGATCCCTCACAGTACTGTACAGTATGAGTGATTATATTATACATGTTGATGAGAACCAGATCCCTCACAGTACTGTACAGTATGAGTGATTATACATGTTGATGATAACTAGATCCCTCACAGTACTGTACAGTATGAGTGTTATACTATACATGTTGATGAGAACTAGAACCTTCACAGTACTGTACAGTATGAGTGATTATATTATACATGTTGATGAGAACCAGATCCCTCACAGTACTGTACAGTATGAGTGATTATATTATACATGTTGATGAGAACCAGATCCCTCACAGTACTGTACAGTGTGAGTGATTATATTATACATGTTGATGAGAACCAGATCCCTCACAGTACTGTACAGTATGAGTGATTATATTATACATGTTGATGAGAACCAGATCCCTCACAGTACTGTACAGTATGAGTGATTATATTATACATGTTGATGATAACTAGAACCCTCACAGTACTGTACAGTATGAGTGATTATATTATACATGTTGATGAGAACTAGAACCCTCACAGTACTGTACAGTGTGAGTGATTATATTATACATGTTGATGAGAACCAGATCCCTCACAGTACTGTACAGTATGAGTGATTATATTATACATGTTGATAATAACTAGATCCCTCACAGTACTGTACAGTGTGAGTGATTATACTACACATGTTGATGATAACTATATCCCTCACAGTACTGTACAGTATGAGTGATTATACATGTTGATGAGAACTAGATCCCTCACAGTACTGTACAGTGTGAGTGATTATACTATACATGTTGATGATAACTAGATCCCTCACAGTACTGTACAGTATGAGTGATTATATTATACATGTTGATGATAACTAGATCCCTCACAGTACTGTACAGTATGAGTGATTATATTATACATGTTGATGATAACTAGATCCCTCACAGTACTGTACAGTATGAGTGATTATACTATACATGTTGATGATAACTAGATCCCTCACAGTACTGTACAGTATGAGTGATTATATTATACATGTTGATGAGAACCAGATCCCTCACAGTACTGTACAGTGTGAGTGATTATATTATACATGTTGATGAGAACCAGATCCCTCACAGTACTGTACAGTATGAGTGATTATACATGTTGATGATAACTAGATCCCTCACAGTACTGTACAGTATGAGTGATTATACATGTTGATGATAACTAGAACCCTCACAGTACTGTACAGTATGAGTGATTATATTATACATGTTGATGATAACTAGATCCCTCACAGTACTGTACAGTATGAGTGATTATATTATACATGTTGATGATAACTAGAACCCTCACAGTACTGTACAGTATGAGTGATTATACTATACATGTTGATGAGAACCAGATCCCTCACAGTACTGTACAGTATGAGTGATTATATTATACATGTTGATGAGAACCAGATCCCTCACAGTACTGTACAGTATGAGTGATTATACATGTTGATGATAACTAGATCCCTCACAGTACTGTACAGTATGAGTGATTATACATGTTGATGATAACTAGAACCCTCACAGTACTGTACAGTATGAGTGATTATACTACACATGTTGATGATAACTATATCCCTCACAGTACTGTACAGTATGAGTGATTATACATGTTGATGAGAACTAGATCCCTCACAGTACTGTACAGTATGAGTGATTATATTATACATGTTGATGAGAACTAGAACCCTCACAGTACTGTACAGTATGAGTGATTATACATGTTGATGATAACTAGATCCCTCACAGTACTGTACAGTATGAGTGATTATATTATACATGTTGATGAGAACTAGAACCCTCACAGTACTGTACAGTATGAGTGATTATATTATACATGTTGATGAGAACTAGAACCCTCACAGTACTGTACAGTATGAGTGATTATATTATACATGTTGATGATAACTAGAACCCTCACAGTACTGTACAGTATGAGTGATTATACTATACATGTTGATGATAACTAGAACCCTCACAGTACTGTACAGTATGAGTGATTATACTACACATGTTGATGAGAACTAGAACCCTCACAGTACTGTACAGTATGAGTGATTATACTACACATGTTGATGATAAATATATCCCTCACAGTACTGTACAGTATGAGTGATTATACATGTTGATGATAACTAGATCCCTCACAGTACTGTACAGTATGAGTGATTATACATGTTGATGATAACTAGATCCCTCACAGTACTGTACAGTATGAGTGATTATACTACACATGTTGATGATAACTATATCCCTCACAGTACTGTACAGTATGAGTGATTATACATGTTGATGAGAACTAGATCCCTCACAGTACTGTACAGTGTGAGTGATTATACTATACATGTTGATGATAACTAGATCCCTCACAGTACTGTACAGTATGAGTGATTATATTATACATGTTGATGAGAACTAGAACCCTCACAGTACTGTACAGTATGAGTGATTATACTACACATGTTGATGATAACTATATCCCTCACAGTACTGTACAGTATGAGTGATTATACATGTTGATGAGAACTAGATCCCTCACAGTACTGTACAGTGTGAGTGATTATACTATACATGTTGATGATAACTAGATCCCTCACAGTACTGTACAGTATGAGTGATTATATTATACATGTTGATGATAACTAGATCCCTCACAGTACTGTACAGTATGAGTGATTATACATGTTGATGATAACTATAACCCTCACAGTACTGTACAGTATGAGTGATTATATTATACATGTTGATGAGAACCAGATCCCTCACAGTACTGTACAGTATGAGTGATTATACTATACATGTTGATGAGAACCAGATCCCTCACAGTACTGTACAGTATGAGTGATGAAAGCTAGAACCCTCACAGTACTGTACAGTATGAGTGATTATACTATACATGATGATGAGAACTAGAACCCTCACAGTACTGTACAGTATGAGTGATTATACATGTTGATGATAACTAGAACCCTCACAGTACTGTACAGTATGAGTGATTATACATGTTGATGAGAACTAGAACCCTCACAGTACTGTACAGTGTGAGTGATTATACTATACATGTTGATGAGAACTAGATCCCTCACAGTACTGTACAGTGTGAGTGATTATACTATACATGTTGATGAGAACTAGATCCCTCACAGTACTGTACAGTATGAGTGATTATACTATACATGTTGATGAGAACCAGATCCCTCACAGTACTGTACAGTGTGAGTGATTATACTATACATGTTGATGATAACTAGATCCCTCACAGTACTGTACAGTATGAGTGATTATATTATACATGTTGATGAGAACCAGATCCCTCACAGTACTGTACAGTGTGAGTGATTATATTATACATGTTGATGAGAACCAGATCCCTCACAGTACTGTACAGTATGAGTGATTATACTACACATGTTGTTTTTTGTTGTAATTATTATTGCAGCCCTGGAATTTCAGGATTTTTTCAACTTTTTATTTTTCACAAGTAAATTATATGTAAAGATATAGAAAAAATAACGGCTATTGAAGCAAATTGTGTCACGACTTCGGTCCCTCTCCTAGTTCGGGGCGGCGTTCGGCGGTCGACGTCATCGGCCTTCTAGCCATCGCCGATCCACCTTTCATTTTCCATTTGTTTTGTCTTGTCTTCCCACACACCTGGTTCCAATTCCATCAATTACATGTTGTGTATTTAACCCTCTGTTCCCCCCCATGTCCTTGTCGGTAATTGTTTCTTGTAGTGCACGTTATTCTGGTGGATACCGGGTTTTGTTTGACCCGTTCATTGATTGTTCTGTTTACAGTGATTTCAAAAAAAAAAGTTTATTAACTTCTAGTTGCACACAATCCCGGATCCGGGAGCACCCTCATCAGTAAAAAAGCTGACTAGCATAGCCTAGCATAGCGCCACAAGTAAATACTAGCATCTAAATATCATTAAATCACAAGTCCAAGACACCAGATGAAAGATACACATCTTGTGAATCCAGCCATCATTTCTGATTTTTAAAATGTTTTACAGGGAAGACACAATATGTATTTCTATTAGCTAACCACGATAGCAAAAGACACAACTTTTTTTTCTCCACCATTTTTTTACTGCATAGGTAGCTATCACAAATTCGACCAAATAAAGATATAAATAGTCACTAACCAAGAAACAACTTCATCAGATGACAGTCTGATAACATATTTATTGTATAGCATATGTTTTGTTCGAAAAATGTGCATATTTCCGGTATAAATCATAGTTTTACATTGCAGCCACCATCACAACTCTCACCAAAGCAACTAGAATAACTTCAGAGACCAACGTGAATTACCTAAATACTCATCATAAAACATTTATGAAAAATACACAGCGTACAGCAAATGAAAGACAAAGATCTTGTGAATCCAGCCAATATTTCAGATTCTTTAAGTGTTTTACAGCGAAAACACAATTTAGCATTATATTAGCTTACTACAATAGCCAACCACACAGCAGCATTGATTCATGCACGTTAGCGATAGCGAATAAACCAGCAAAAGATATTAAATTTTTCACTAACCTTCTCAAAACTTCATCAGATGACAGTCCTATAACATCATATTACACAATACATATATTGTTTGTTCGAAAATGTGCATATTTAGCGGCACAAATCGTGGTTATACAATGAGAATAGTAGCCAAGCTGCCAACAAAATGTCGGGAGAAATCTTTTGAGAGGCACCTAATCTAATCAATAACTAATCATAAACTTGACAAAAAAATACAGGTTGGACAGCAAATGAAAGATACATTAGTTCTTAATGCAACCGCTGTGTTAGAACTTTAAAATTAACGTTACTACGACATACAGCGTGCGTTAAAGCGAGACCGCACCGAAATTAATGGCGGAATAGTAGTGTAACATTTTTCAACAGAACAACGAATTAACATCATAAATAGTTCTTACTTTTTGATGAGCTTGTGCAAGTTGTGCAAATCTTGTGCAAGTTGTCCTTTGTCCAGAATCATCGTTGCTCGGTTGTAGATTGTCGTCTTCAACTTTGGAATTAGCAGCAAACGTTAGCCATGTGACGAAGACGTGTCCAACTCACTATAACGCAGCACAAATGAAATACCGAAAATCGCAATATACTGATATAAACTGATATAACTTGGTTTAAATTAACCTGTCTAGGACTGGGGTGCCGCTAGCGGCACTCCTCCCACATTCCACTGAAAAGGCAGAGCGCGAAATTCAAAAAAAATATATTTTTTAAATATTTAACTTTCACACATTAACAAGTCCAATACAGCTAATGAAAGACACAGATCGTGTGAATCCAGCCAACATGTCCGATTTTTAAAATGTTTTACAGGGAAGACACAATATGTAAATCTATTAGCTAAACACCTTAGCAAAAGACACCATCTTTTCTTTGTCCACCAACACCACTAGCTATCACCAATTCGGCTAAACTAAGATATTGATAGCCACTAACCAAGAAAAAACCTCATCAGATGACAGTCTGATAACATATTTATGGTATAGGATAGGTTTTGTTAGAAAAATGTGCATATTTCAGGTAGATATCATAGTTTACAATTGCACCCACCGTCACAAATCGACTAGAATAAATACATAGAGCAACGTGTATTACCTAATTACTAATCATCAAACATTTCGTAAAAATACACAGCATACACTAATCGAAAGACACAGATCCTGTGAATACAGACAATATTTCAGATTTTCTAAGTGTCTTACAGCGAAAACACAATAAATCGTTATATTAGCATACCACATGTGCAAACATTACCAGAGCATTGATTCTAGCCAAAGAGAGCGATAACGTCAACATCGCCAAAATATATTAATTTTTTCACTAACCTTCTCAGAATTCTTCAGATGACACTCCTGTAACATCATATTACAACATACATATAGAGTTTGTTCGAAAATGTGCATATTTAGCCACCAAAATCATGGTTAGACAATGACAAAAGTTGCCCAGCTGGTCAGAAAATGTCGTGCGCCATATTAGACAGTGATCTAGTCGTATACATAAATACTAATAAACGTGACTAAAAAATATAGGGTGGACAGCGATTGATAGACAATTTAATTCTTAATACAATCGCTGATTTACATTTTTTAAATTATCCTTACTTTTCAATACAGTTTGCGCCAAGCGAAGCTACGTCTAACAAAATGGCGTCATAAGCGATTAACATTTTTCGACAGAAACACGATTTATCATAATAAATTGTTCTTACTTTGAGCTGTTCTTCCATCAGAATCTTGGGCAAAGAATCCTTTCTTGGGTCTAATCGTCTTTTGGTCGAAAGCTGTCCTCTTCCCATGTGGAAATGCCCACTGCGTTCGGCATGAACTGGAAACGTGCCCAGAGCTTGAAATTGTCTCAGAAAGAAATGTCCCAAAATCGCACTAAACGGATATAAATTGCTATAAAACGGTTTAAATTAACTACCTTATGATGTCTTTAACACCTATTACAAGTAAAAACATGACCGGAGAAATATTACTGGCTACACTAATGCTTGGAAAAAGAGCAGGTCGGTGTCCACCGCGCGTCCGGCGCAGCTGGAAAAGAGTTACTACCTACACGTTGATCTGTTTTATAGAGGCTGTGATTGCGCAATCGACACCATTCAAAGCGTCATCACGTAAAGACATCCAGGGGAAGACGTAAGCAGTGTCTGTATCCTCATAGCATTCACGGGGACCTTTAAACTGACTCCAGATCAGGGGCCAAGATGTGTGAAATCTGACTCCATGTCAGGGAAATTGCTGTAGAATGAGTTCTGTTCCACTCAGAGACAAAATTTCAACGGCTATAGAAACTAGAGACTGTTTTCTATCCAATAATAATAATAATATGCATATTGTACGAGCAAGAATTGAGTAGGAAGCCGTTTAAAAATTACACGATTTCCAGAAAAAGTGACAACAGCACCCCCTATCCCAATGAAGTTAACTACATTATGATGTTTTTAACACCTATATCGAATAAAATCAGAGCCGGATAAATCTACCTCCTATAACGAGAGCTTTTCAGAATGCATTCCTGAGGTCTGTCTTGCGTCATGACGAACGTTGAAAAGAGTGCACCCCCGGTTCCAAGAGCCTTTATACGGCCTCAGATACCTAGCAACCCCATTCCAATTCTCACTGCTTACTGACATCTAGGGGAAATCGTATGCAGTGCATGTCGACTCATAGATTACATGCAAATTAATAAACTGACCCTGGAACAGAGTGCCCGATTTCAGATTTCTCACTTCCTGACAGGAAGTTTGCTGCAACTTGAGTTCTGTTTTACTCACAGATATAATTCAAACGGTTTTAGAAACTAGAGAGTGTTTTCTATCCAATAGTAATAATAATATGCATATTGTACGAGCAAGAATTGAGTACGAGGCAGTTTAATTTGGGAACGAATTTTTACAAAGTGGAAACAGCGCCCCCCTATTGAGAAAAGGTAAACGACACCGTTGTGAATCAGTTTTCGCTCTCCTGCGCCTGACTTCTCTGCCGTCATTACGCACCCCGTTACAAATTGCTGCATTTCTGGTTCATTCTTGTCACATCTACTTTAGTACAGTCAGTAAAGTGAAAAGGTGTTACTCTAATTCTATAATGAAATACTGATTTATGGGAAAAATCATTCAAACTTCAAAGAGAAAAGTTCATCATTTATGTAACACTTCCTGTTGTTGGTGTTTTTTTAGGTCAGTGTGTTATGAGTGACAATGTCTGCTTATTAATTGAGAATTTTTGCCAGTGTTATGGTCGAACGAGCTTATTTTGAACCAGCTTGTGTTTTGGTGGTTTGAGTGTGTTTTGGAGGTGAGATGGTCAAAATGCATGTTGGTCATGCAGACTGTGTGAAGAACTTTGAAAAAGTGGCTTCAGTATTGACCGATGCTTGTTAACAATTGAAAACTGTAATATATATATATCCTCTGGGAACATAGAGTGTGTGTGTGTGTGTGTGTGTGTGTGTGTGTGTGTGTGTGTGTGTGTGTGTGTGTGTGTGTGTGTGTGTGTGTGTGTGTGTGTGTGTGTGTGTGTGTGTGTGTGTGTGTGTGTGTGTGTGTGTGTGTGTGTGTGTGTGTGTGTGTACGCTGAGGTAAACTCTTTCTCTACCTCTTTTATTGACAGAGAGAAGATGCTGCAGGAGAAATTGATCTGAAATCTCTAACCCCTCTCTCTCTCTCGCTCTCCCTCCCTCTCACCCCACCCTCTCTTTCTCTTCCTCTCTCTCCCCGTCTCTCTCTCCCTCCCTCTCACCCCACCCTGTATTTCTCTTCCTCTCTCTCCCCCGTCTCTCTCTCCCTCCCTCTCACCCCACCCTGTATTTCTCTTCCTCTCTCTCCCCCGTCTCTCTCTCCCTCTCTCTCACCCTGCCCTCTCTTTCTCTCTCTCTCTGTCTTTCCCTTTCTCTCTCTCTCTTTCCCTTCCTCTCTCCCCTCTTTCTCTTTCTCTCTTTGTCTCTGTCTCTCTTTGTCTCTTTGTCTCTCTCTCTCTTTGTCTCTCTGTCCCTCTGTCCCAGGTTAGCTGTCTAGGCTCCCTTTCTTTGTCAACCTTTACTAATGACATGTTCTGGCTTTGAGTCAGTGTTTCTATGTATGCGGATGACTCAACACTATTGTAACGTCTCTCGTCGGAAGGAGTGGACCAAAGCGCAGCGTGGTAGGCGTTCATGATTTTTAATAAACTGAATAACAAAGTAGAAAAAAACGAAAGCGCACAGTTCTGCCCGGCAACAAAAACAGCTGAACAGAAAATAACTCCCCGCAAAACCCAAACGGAAAATCACAACTATTACATGATCCACCAATCAGAGACGACGATAGACAGCTGCCTCTGATTGGGAACCACACACGGCCAAAAACAACAAAGAAATAGAAAACTTAGATTTTCCCACCCAAGTCATAACCTTTAACCTAACCAAACATAGAGAATAAATAAGGATCTCTGAGGTCAGGACAACTATACACATCAGCTAATTACTGCAACACTTAAGAAATATAATCCAGTCAGTTTCAGAATGGGTGGCAAGGAAAAAATGTGACCTAAATATTTAAAAAAACAAAAAGGCATTGTATTTGGGACAAATCATTCACTAAACCCTAACACTTACCTAAATCTCGTAATGAATGTGGAAATTGATCAAGCTGAGGTGACTAAACTGCTTGGAGTAACCCTGGATTGTAAACTGTCATGGTCAAAACATATTGATACAACAGTAGCTAAGAAGGGGGAGAAGTTTGTCCATAATAAAGCGTTGATCTGCCTTCTTAACAACACTATCAACAAGGCAGGTCCTACAGGAACTAGTTTCTACCTTCTTAACAGCACTATCAACAAGGCAGGTCCTACAGGAACTAGTTTCTACCTTCTTAACAGCACTATCAACAAGGCAGGTCCTACAGGAACTAGTTTCTACCTTCTTAACAACACTATCAACAAGGCAGGTCCTACAGGCCCTAGTTTCTACCTTCTTAACAACACTATCAACAAGGCAGGTCCTACAGGCCCTAGTTTCTACCTTCTTAACAACACTATCAACAAGGCAGGTCCTACAGACCCTAGTTTCTACCTTCTTAACAACACTATCAACAATGCAGGTCCTACAGGCCCTAGTTTCCACCTTCTTAACAACACTATCAACAAGGCAGGTCCTACAGGAACTAGTTTCTACCTTCTTAACAACACTATCAACAAGGCAGGTCCTACAGACCCTAGTTTTGTCACACCTGGACTACTGTTCAGTCAGGTGCCACAAAGAGGGACTTAGGAAAATTACAATTGTCTCAGAACAGGGCAGCACGGCCTGTTAAATGTCCCTTAAATGTACACAGAGAGCTAATATTAATAATATGCATGTCAATCTCTCCTGGCTCAAAGTGGAGGAGAGATTGACTTCATCACTACTTGTTTTGGTAAGAAGTGTTGACAAGCTGAATGCATCAAGCTGTCTGTTCATGAAAGTCCCGACAAACAGTTATTGTGCTGATGTTGCTTCCAGAGGCAGTTTGGTGTGTTGCAACAGAGGACATATGAATTTTTCGCGCTACACGCTTCCGCACTCGGCAGTCCCATTCTGTGAGCTTGTGTGGCCTACCACTTCGTGTCTGAACCGTTGTTCCTCCTAAAAGTTTCCACTTCACAATAACACCACTTACAGTTGACCGGGGAAGATCTAGCAGGGCAGAAATTTTATGAACTAACTTGTTGGAAAAGGGGCATCTGTCACGTATTCTCCCACTCCCCCTCTCCGGCGCTCGACGTCGCCGGTCTACTAACCACCAGTCCTGGCAACCCATCTTTACGCACACCTGGCAACCATCATTACTCACACCTGGCAACCCTCATTACTCACACCTGGCAACCCTCATTACTTACCCCTGGCAACCTCATTTTGCACACCTGGCAACCCTCATTAGGCACACCTGGCAACCCTCATTACTTACCCCTGGCAACCTTCATTACGCATCACAGAAAGGGACCGCCGAGTGCAGCTCGTTAAAATCATCTGTCCTCTGTTGCAACACTCACTACTGAATTCCAAATAACTAGGTTACTGGGACTGTAGAGACCCTGAGACTAGGTTACTGGGACCGTAGAGCCCCTGAGACTAGGTTACTGGGACCGTAGAGCCCCTGAGACTAGGTTACTGGGACTGTAGAGCCCCTGAGACTAGGTTACTGGGACTGTAGAGACACTGAGACTAGGTTACTGGGACTGTAGAGCCCCTGAGACTAGGTTACTGGGACTGTAGAGCCCCTGAGACTAGGTTACTGGGACTGTAGAGAGCCTGAGACTAGGTTACTGGGACTGTAGAGCCCCTGAGACTAGGTTACTGGGACTGTAGAGCCCCTGAGACTAGGTTACTGGGACTGTAGAGAGCCTGATACTAGGTTACTGGGACTGTAGAGACCCTGAGACTAGGTTACTGGGACTGTAGAGCCCCTGAGACTAGGTTACTGGGACTGTAGAGACCCTGAGACTAGGTTACTGGGACTGTAGAGACCCTGAAACTAGGTTACTGGGACTGTAGAGCCCCTGAGACTAGGTTACTGGGACTGTATAGAGCCTGAGACTAGGTTACTGGGACAGTAGAGACCCTGAGACTAGGTTACTGGGACTGTAGAGACCCTGAGACTAGGTTACTGGGACTGTAGAGACCCTGAGACTAGGTTACTGGGACTGTAGAGACCCTGAAACTAGGTTACTGGGACTGTAGAGACCCTGAGACTAGGTTACTGGGACTGTAGAGCCCCTGAGACTAGGTTACTGGGACTGTAGAGACCCTGAGACTAGGTTACTGGGACTGTAGAGACCCTGAGACAAGGTTACTGGGACTGTAGAGCCCCTGAGACTAGGTTACTGGGACTGTAGAGAGCCTGAGACTAGGTTACTGGGACTGTAGAGAGCCTGAGACTAGGTTACTGGGACTGTAGAGACCCCGAGACTAGGTTACTGGGACTGTAGAGAGCCTGAGACTAGGTTACTGGGACTGTAGCGACCCTGATACTAGGTTACTGGGACTGTAGAGCCCCTGAGACTAGGTTACTGGGACTGTAGAGAGCCTGAGACTAGGTTACTGGGACTGTAGAGAGCCTGAGACTAGGTTACTGGGACTGTAGAGACCCCGAGACTAGGTTACTGGGACTGTAGAGAGCCTGAGACTAGGTTACTGGGACTGTAGAGAGCCTGAGACTAGGTTACTGGGACTGTAGAGAGCCTGAGACTAGGTTACTGGGACTGTAGAGAGCCTGAGATTAGGTTACTGGGACTGTAGAGACCCTGAGACTAGGTTACTGGGACTGTAGAGCCCCTGAGACTAGGTTACTGGGACTGTAGAGAGCCTGAGACTAGGTTACTGGGACTGTAGAGCCCCTGAGACTAGGTTACTGGGACTGTAGAGAGCCTGAGACTAGGTTACTGGGACTGTAGAGACCCTGAGACTAGGTTACTGGGACTGTAGAGAGCCTGAGACTAGGTTACTGGGACTGTAGAGACCCCGAGACTAGGTTACTGGGACTGTAGAGAGCCTGAGACTAGGTTACTGGGACTGTAGAGCCCCTGAGACTAGATTACTGGGACTGTAGAGAGCCTGAGACTAGGTTACTGGGACTGTAGAGACCCCGAGACTAGGTTACTGGGACTGTAGAGAGCCTGAGAATAGGTTACTGGGACTGTAGAGACCCTGAGACTAGGTTACTGGGACTGTAGAGCCCCTGAGACTAGGTTACTGGGACTGTAGAGAGCCTGAGACTAGGTTACTGGGACTGTAGAGACCCTGAGACTAGGTTACTGGGACTGTAGAGACCCTGAGACTAGGTTACTGGGACTGTAGAGAGCCTGAGACTAGGTTACTGGGACTGTAGAGAGCCTGAGACTAGGTTACTGGGACTGTAGAGACCCTGAGACTAGGTTACTGGGACTGTAGAGCCCCTGAGACTAGGTTACTGGGACTGTAGAGCCCCTGAGACTAGGTTACTGGGACTGTAGAGAGCCTGAGACTAGGTTACTGGGACTGTAGAGAGCCTGAGACTAGGTTACTGGGACTGTAGAGACCCCGAGACTAGGTTACTGGGACTGTAGAGAGCCTGAGACTAGGTTACTGGGACTGTAGCGACCCTGATACTAGGTTACTGGGACTGTAGAGCCCCTGAGACTAGGTTACTGGGACTGTAGAGAGCCTGAGACTAGGTTACTGGGACTGTAGAGAGCCTGAGACTAGGTTACTGGGACTGTAGAGAGCCTGAGACTAGGTTACTGGGACTATAGAGAGCCTGAGACTAGGTTACTGGGACTGTAGAGACCCCGAGACTAGGTTACTGGGACTGTAGAGAGCCTGAGACTAGGTTACTGGGACTGTAGAGCCCCTGAGACTAGATTACTGGGACTGTAGAGAGCCTGAGACTAGGTTACTGGGACTGTAGAGACCCCGAGACTAGGTTACTGGGACTGTAGAGAGCCTGAGACTAGGTTACTGGGACTGTAGAGCCCCTGAGACTAGGTTACTGGGACTGTAGAGCCCCTGAGACTAGGTTACTGGGACTGTAGAGAGCCTGAGACTAGGTTACTGGGAATGTAGAGACCCTGATACTAGGTTACTGGGACTGTAGAGACCCTGAGACTAGGTTACTGGGACTGTAGAGAGCCTGAGACTAGGTTACTGGGACTGTAGAGAGCCTGAGACTAGGTTACTGGGACTGTAGAGAGCCTGAGACTAGGTTAATGGGACTGTAGAGACCCCGAGACTAGGTTACTGGGACTGTAGAGAGCCTGAGACTAGGTTACTGGGACTGTAGAGACCCTGAGACTAGGTTACTGGGACTGTAGAGACCCTGAGACTAGGTTACTGGGACTGTAGGGACCCTGAGACTAGATTACTGGGACTGTAGAGACCCCGAGACTAGGTTACTGGGACTGTAGAGACCCTGAGACTAGGTTACTGGGACTGTAGAGAGCCTGAGACTAGATTACTGGGACTGTAGAGACCCCGAGACTAGGTTACTGGGACTGTAGAGACCCTGAGACTAGGTTACTGGGACTGTAGAGAGCCTGAGACTAGGTTACTGGGACTGTAGAGAGCCTGAGACTAGGTTACTGGGACTGTAGAGAGCCTGAGACTAGGTTACTGGGACTGTAGAGCCCCTGAGACTAGATTACTGGGACTGTAGAGCCCCTGAGACTAGGTTACTGGGACTGTAGAGACCCTGAGACTAGGTTACTGGGACTGTAGAGAGCCTGAGACTAGGTTACTGGGACTGTAGAGAGCCTGAGACTAGGTTACTGGGACTGTAGAGAGCCTGAGACTAGGTTACTGGGACTGTAGAGAGCCTGAGACTAGATTACTGGGACTGTAGAGCCCCTGAGACTAGGTTACTGGGACTGTAGAGAGCCTGAGACTAGGTTACTGGGACTGTAGAGACCCTGAGACTAGGTTACTGGGACTGTAGAGCCCCTGAGATTAGGTTACTGGGACTGTAGAGACCCTGAGACTAGGTTACTGGGACTGTAGAGACCCTGAGACTAGGTTACTGGGACTGTAGAGACCCTGAGACTAGGTTACTGGGACTGTAGAGAGCCTGAGACTAGGTTACTGGGACTGTAGAGAGCCTGAGACTAGGTTACTGGGACTGTAGAGACCCTGAGACTAGGTTACTGGGACTGTAGAGACCCTGAGACTAGGTTACTGGGACTGTAGAGAGCCTGAGACTAGGTTACTGGGACTGTAGAGAGCCTGAGACTAGGTTACTGGGACTGTAGAGACCCTGAGACTAGGTTACTGGGACTGTAGAGACCCTGAGACTAGGTTACTGTAGAGACCCTGAGACTAGGTTACTGGGACTGTAGAGAGCCTGAGACTAGGTTACTGGGACTGTAGAGAGCCTGAGACTAGGTTACTGGGACTGTAGAGAGCCTGAGACTAGGTTACTGGGACTGTAGAGAGCCCGAGACTAGGTTACTGGGACTGTAGAGAGCCTGAGACTAGGTTACTGGGACTGTAGCGACCCTGATACTAGGTTACTGGGACTGTAGAGCCCCTGAGACTAGGTTACTGGGACTGTAGAGAGCCTGAGACTAGGTTACTGGGACTGTAGAGAGCCTGAGACTAGGTTACTGGGACTGTAGAGACCCCGAGACTAGGTTACTGGGACTGTAGAGAGCCTGAGACTAGGTTACTGGGACTGTAGAGCCCCTGAGACTAGGTTACTGGGACTGTAGAGCCCCTGAGACTAGGTTACTGGGACTGTAGAGAGCCTGAGACTAGGTTACTGGGACTGTAGAGAGCCTGAGACTAGGTTACTGGGACTGTAGAGACCCCGAGACTAGGTTACTGGGACTGTAGAGACCCCGAGACTAGGTTACTGGGACTGTAGAGAGCCTGAGACTAGGTTACTGGGACTGTAGAGACCCCGAGACTAGGTTACTGGGACTGTAGAGAGCCCGAGACTAGGTTACTGGGACTGTAGAGCCCCTGAGACTAGGTTACTGGGACTGTAGAGCCCCTGAGACTAGGTTACTGGGACTGTAGAGCCCCTGAGACTAGGTTACTGGGACTGTAGAGAGCCTGAGACTAGGTTACTGGGACTGTAGAGACCCTGAGACTAGGTTACTGGGACTGTAGAGAGCCTGAGACTAGGTTACTGGGACTGTAGAGAGCCTGAGACTAGGTTACTGGGACTGTAGAGAGCCTGAGACTAGGTTAATGGGACTGTAGAGACCCCGAGACTAGGTTACTGGGACTGTAGAGAGCCTGAGACTAGGTTACTGGGACTGTAGAGACCCTGAGACTAGGTTACTGGGACTGTAGAGACCCTGAGACTAAGTTACTGGGACTGTAGGGACCCTGAGACTAGATTACTGGGACTGTAGAGACCCCGAGACTAGGTTACTGGGACTGTAGAGACCCTGAGACTAGGTTACTGGGACTGTAGAGAGCCTGAGACTAGATTACTGGGACTGTAAGACCCCGAGACTAGGTTACTGGGACTGTAGAGAGCCTGAGACTAGGTTACTGGGACTGTAGAGAGCCTGAGACTAGGTTACTGGGACTGTAGAGAGCCTGAGACTAGGTTACTGGGACTGTAGAGCCCCTGAGACTAGATTACTGGGACTGTAGAGCCCCTGAGACTAGGTTACTGGGACTGTAGAGAGCCTGAGACTAGGTTACTGGGACTGTAGAGAGCCTGAGACTAGGTTACTGGGACTGTAGAGAGCCTGAGACTAGGTTACTGGGACTGTAGAGCCCCTGAGACTAGGTTACTGGGACTGTAGAGACCCTGAAACTAGGTTACTGGGACTGTAGAGACCCTGAGACTAGGTTACTGGGACTGTAGAGCCCTGAGACTAGGTTACTGGGACTGTAGAGACCCTGAGACTAGGTTACTGGGACTGTAGAGACCCTGAGACAAGGTTACTGGGACTGTAGAGCCCCTGAGACTAGGTTACTGGGACTGTAGAGAGCCTGAGACTAGGTTACTGGGACTGTAGAGCCTGAGACTAGGTTACTGGACTGTAGAGACCCGAGACTAGGTTACTGGGACTGTAGAGAGCCTGAGACTAGGTACTGGGACTGTAGCGACCCTGATACTAGGTTACTGGGACTGTAGAGCCCCTGAGACTAGGTTACTGGGACTGTAGAGAGCCTGAGACTAGGTTACTGGGACTGTAGAGAGCCTGAGACTAGGTTACTGGGACTGTAGAGACCCCGAGACTAGGTTACTGGGACTGTAGAGAGCCTGAGACTAGGTTACTGGGACTGTAAGAGCCTGAGACTAGGTTACTGGACTGTAGAGAGCCTGAGACTAGGTTTACTGGGACTGTAGAGAGCCTGAGATTAGGTTACTGGACTGTAAGAGACCCTGAGACTAGGTTACTGGGACTGTAGAAGCCCTGAGACTAGGTTACTACTGGACTGTAAGAGCCTGAGACTAGGTTACTGGGACTGTAGAGCCCCTGAGACTAGGTTACTGGGACTGTAGAGAGCCTGAGACTAGGTTACTGGGACTGTAGAGACCCTGAGACTAGGTTACTGGGACTGTAGAGAGCCTGAGACTAGTTACTGGGACTGTAGAGACCCCGAGACTAGGTTACTGGGACTGTAGGAGCCTGGACTGTTACTGGACTGTAGACCCCTGAGACTAGATTACTGGGACTGTAGAGAGCCTGAGACTAGGTTACTGGGACTGTAGAGACCCCGAGACTAGGTTACTGGGACTGTAGAGAGCCTGAGAATAGGTTACTGGGACTGTAGAGACCCTGAGACTAGGTTATGGGACTGTAGAGCCCTGAGACTAGGTTACTGGACTGTAGAGAGCCTGAGACTAGGTTACTGGGACTGTAGAGACCCTGAGACTAGGTTACTGGACTGTAGAGAGCCTGAGACTAGGTTACTGGACTGTAGAAGCCTGAGACTAGTTACTGGGACGGTAGAGAGCCTGAGACTAGGTTACTGGACTGTAGAGACCCTGAGACTAGGTTTACTGGGACTGTAGAGCCCCTGAGACTAGTTTACTGGGACTGTAGAGCCCCTGAGACTAGGTTACTGGGACTGTAGAGGAGCCTGAGACTAGGTTACTGGGACTGTAGAGAGCCTGAGACTAGGTTACTGGGACTGTAGAGACCCCGAGACTAGGTTACTGGGACTGTAGAGAGCCTGAGACTAGGTTACTGGGACTGTAGCGACCCTGATACTAGGTTACTGGGACTGTAGAGCCCCTGAGACTAGGTTACTGGACTGTAGAGAGCCTGAGACTAGGTTACTGGGCTGTAGAGAGCCTGAGACTAGGTTACTGGGACTGAGAGAGCCTGAACTAGGTTACTGGGACTATAGAGAGCCTGAGACTAGGTTACTGGGACTGTAGAGACCCCGAGACTAGGTTACTGGGACTGTAGAGAGCCTGAGACTAGTACTGGGACTGTAGAGCCCCTGAGACTAGATTACTGGGACTGTAGAGAGCCTGAGACTAGGTTACTGGGACTGTAGAGACCCCGAGACTAGGTTACTGGGACTGTAGAGAGCCTGAGACTAGGTTACTGGACTGTGAGCCCTGAGACTAGGTTACTGGACTGTAGAGCCCTGAACTAGGTTACTGGGACTGTAGAGAGCCTGAGACTAGGTTACTGGGAATGTAGAGACCCTGATACTAGGTACTGGGACTGTGAGACCTGAGACTAGGTTACTGGACTGTAGAGAGCCTGAACTAGGTTACTGGGACTGTAAAGCCTGAGACTAGGTTACTGGGACTGTAGAGAGCCTGAGACTAGGTTAATGGGACTGTAGAGACCCCGAGATTAGGTTATGGGGACTGTAGAGAGCCTGAGACTAGTTACTGGGACTGTAGAGACCCTGAGACTAGGTTACTGGGACTGTAGAGACCCTGAGACTAGGTTACTGGACTGTAGGGACCCTGAGACTAGATTACTGGACTGTAGAGACCCCGAGACTAGGTTACTGGGACTGTAGAGACCCTGAGACTAGGTTACTGGGACGTTAGAGAGCCTGAGACTAGATTACTGGGACTGTAGAGACCCGAGACTAGGTTACTGGGACTGTAGAGACCCTGAGACTAGGTTACTGGGACTGTAGAGAGCCTGAGACTAGGTTACTGGGACTGTAGAGAGCCTGAGACTGTAGTTACTGGGACTGTAGAGAGCCTGAGACTAGGTTACTGGGACTGTAGAGCCCCTGAGACTAGATTACTGGGACTGTAGACCCCTGAGACTAGGTTACTGGACTGTAAGACCCTGAACTAGGTTCTGGACTGTAAAGCCTGAGACTAGGTTACTGGGACTGTAGAGAGCCTGAGCTAGGTTACTGGGACTGTAGAGAGCTGAGACTAGTTACTGGGACTGTAAGAGCCTGAGACTAGATTACTGGGACTGTAGAGCCCCTGAGACTAGGTTACTGGGACTGTAGAGAGCCTGAGACTAGGTTACTGGGACTGTAGAGACCCTGAGACTAGGTTACTGGGACTGTAGAGCCCCTGAGATTAGGTTACTGGGACTGTAGAGACCCTGAGACTAGGTTACTGGGACTGTAGAGACCCTGAGACTAGGTTACTGGGACTGTAGAGAGCCTGAGACTAGGTTACTGGGACTGTAGAAGCCTGAACTGAGGTTACTGGGACTGTAGAGACCCTGAGCTAGGTTACTGGGACTGTAGAGACCCTGAGACTAGGTTACTGGGACTGTAGAGAGCCTGAGGCTAGGTTACGCGGACTGTAGAGAGCCTGAAACTAGGTTACTGGGACTGTAGAGACCCTGAGACTAGGTTACTGGGACTGTAGAGACCCTGAGACTAGGTTACTGGGACTGTAGAGACCCTGAGACTAGGTTACTGGACTGTAGAGACCTGAGACTAGGTTACTGGATGTAGAGAGCCTGAGACTAGGTTACTGGGACTGTAGAGAGCCTGAGACTAGGTTACTGCTGTAAGAGCCGAAACTAGGTTACTGGGACTGTAGAGAGCCTGAGACTAGTTACGTGACTGTAGCGACCCTGATACTAGGTTACTGGGACTGTAGAGCCCCTGAGACTAGGTTACTGGGACTGTAGAGAGCCTGAGACTAGGTTACTGGGACTGTAGAGAGCCTGAGACTAGGTTACTGGGACTGTAGAGACCCGACTAGGTTACTGGGACTGTAGAAAGCCTGAGACTAGGTTACTGGGACTGTAGAGCCCCTGAGACTAGGTTACTGGGACTGTAGAGACCCTGAGACTAGGTTACTGGGATGTAGAGCCTGAGACAGGTTCTGGGACGTAGAGAGCCTGAGACTAGGTACTGGGACTGTAGAGACCCCGAGACTAGGTTACTGGGACTGTAGAGACCCCGAGACTAGGTTACTGGGACTGTAGAGAGCCTGAGACTAGGTTACTGGGACTGTAGAGACCCCGAGACTAGGTTACTGGGACTGTAAGAGCCCGAGACTAGTTACTGGGACTGTAGAGCCCCTGACTAGGTTACTGGGACTGTAGAGCCCTGAGACTAGGTTACTGGGACTGTAGAGCCCCTGAGACTAGGTTACTGGACTGTAGAGAGCCTGAGACTAGGTTACTGGGACTGTAGAGACCCTGAGACTAGGTTACTGGGACTGTAGAGAGCCTGAGACTAGGTTACTGGGACTGTAGAGAGCCTGAGACTAGGTTACTGGGACTGTAGAGAGCCTGAGAATAGGTTAATGGGACTGTAGAGACCCCGAGACTAGGTTACTGGGACTGTAGAGAGCCTGAGACTAGGTTACTGGGACTGTAGAGACCCTGAGCTAGGTTACTGGGACTGTAGAGACCCTGAGACTAAGTTACTGGACTGTAGGGACCCTGAGACTAGATTACTGGGACTGTAGAAGCCCGAGACTAGGTTACTGGGACTGTAGAGACCCTGAACTAGGTTACTGGGACTGTAGAGAGCCTGAGACTAGATTACTGGGACTGTAGAGACCCCGAGACTAGGTTACTGGGACTGTAGAGAGCCTGAGACTAGGTTACTGGGACGTAGAGAGCCTGAGACTAGGTTACTGGGACTGTAGAGAGCCTGAGACTAGGTTACTGGGACTGTAGAGCCCCTGAGACTAGATTACTGGGACTGTAGAGCCCCTGAGACTAGGTTTGGACGTAGAGCCTGAACTAGGTTACTAGGGACTGTAGAGAGCCTGAGACTAGGTTACTGGGACTGTAGAAGCCTGAGACTAGGTTACTGGGACGAGAGCCCCTGAGACTAGGTTACTGGGACTGTAGAGACCCTGAGACTAGGTTACTGGGACTGTAGAGAGCCTGAGACTAGGTTACTGGGCCTGTAGAGACCCGAGACTAGGTTACTGGGACTGTAGAGAGCCTGAGACTAGGTTACTGGGACTGTAGAGACCCTGAGACTAGGTTACTGGGACTGTAGAGACCCGAGACTAGGTTACTGGGACTGTAGAGAGCCTGAGACTAGATTACTGGGACTGTAGAGAGCCCTGAGACTAGGTTACTGGACTGTAGAGAGCCTGAGACTAGGTTACTGGGACTGTAGAGACCCTGAGACTAGGTTACTGGGACTGTAGACCCCTGAGATTAGGTTACTGGACTGTAGAGACCCTGAGACTAGGTTACTGGGACTGTAGAACCCTGGACTAGGTTACTGGACTGTAGAGACCTGAGACTAGGTTACTGGGACTGTAGAGACCCCGAGACTAGGTTACTGGGACTGTAGAGAGCCTGAGACTAGGTTACTGGACTGTAGAGCCTGAGACTAGGTTACTGGGACTGTAGAGAGCCTGAGACTAGGTTACTGGGACTGTAAGACCCTGAGACTAGGTTACTGGGCTGTAGAACCCTGAGACTGGTTATGGGACTGTAGAGAGCCTGAGACTAGGTTACTGGGACTGTAGAGCCTGAGACTAGGTTACTGGGACTGTAGAGACCCCTGAGACTAGGTTACTGGGACTGTAGAGACCCTGAGACTAGGTTACTGGGACTGTAGAGACCTGAGACTAGGTTACTGGGACTGTAGAGACCCTGAGACTAGTGTACTGGGACTGTAGAGAGCCTGAGACTAGGTTACTGGGACTGTAGAGAGAGCCTGAGACTAGGTTACTGGGACTGTAGAGAGCCTGAGACTAGGTTACTGGGACTGTAAGAGCCTGAGACTAGGTTACTGGGACTGTAGAGACCCTGAGACTAGGTTACTGGGACTGTAGAGACCCTGAGACTAGTGTTACTGGGACTGTAGAGAGCCTGACTATGTACGACTGAGAGAGCCTGAGACTAGGTTACTGGACTGTAGAGACCCTGAGACTAGGTTACTGGGACTGTAGAGAGCCTGAGACTAGGTTACTGGGACTGTAGAGAGCCTGAGACTAGGTTACTGGGACTGTAGAGAGCCTGAGACTAGGTTACTGGGACTGTAGAGACCCTGAGACTAGGTTACTGGGACTGTAGAGACCCTGAGACTAGGTTACTAATTCATCATGTTTTATTTTTTTGCTTTGTGTAAATCTTCATATTAGTTAGTTGTCCAAACCGTTTGTACGCTACAGATGTTTTCATGAGAAGGCTGATTTTCGGCACGTCTTCTGGTCTGACAAACAGCTTTGTAGCTCTGTAACTTTCCAGAAGATTTACACTTCTCTCTTTTTATTTGCATTTTAAACTCTCATCCGATAGTTTTTGTATTTTCTCGTGTGAATGTTTTTTTTCTTCTCAAAAATAAAGTACAGTATACGGTAGCTGAATGTATTATTAAACAATATGACCTATGACCTAACTGTTCTTTGAAAGATAAGAATGTAACTTTGGGGAATGTTGCTTGTAGCTCAGGAGACTAGCCTGGAACATCATAGGTTCACGTTAAAATGTCATGGGATATGGTATAGAGGTCCAGGATCTCTATACCAGGCGGTGTCAGAGAAAGGCCCTAAAAATTGTCAAAAGACTCCAGCCACCCTAGTCATAGACTGTTCTCTCTGCTACCGCACGGCAAGCGGTACCGGAGCGCCAAGTCTAGGTCCAAGAGGCTTCTAAACAGCTTATACCCCCAAGCCATAAGACTCCTGAACAGCTAATCAAATGGCTACCCAGACTACTTGCATTGCACCCCCTCTTTTACACTGCTGCTACTTTCTGTTATTATCTATGCATAGTCACTTTAACAACTCTACCTTCATGTACAAGGCTCTCAATTACCTCGACTAACCGGTGCCCCCGCTCACATTGACTCTGTAACGGTTCCCCCCTGTTGTCACGCCCTGGCCTTAGTATTTTTTGTTTTCTTTATTATTTTAGTTAGGTCAGGGTGTGACATGGGGAATGTATGTGTTTTTGTATTGTCTAGGTGTTTGTATGTCTATGGCTGCCTAGATTGGTTCTCAATTAGAGGCAGCTGTGGTTCATTGTCTCTAGTTGAGAGCCATATTTAAGGCAGTCATAGGCATTGGGGTTTTGTGGGTAATTGTCTATGTTGTACGTTTGTAGCTTGTGTGTGCACTTACGTTTATAGCTTCACGATCGTTTGTTGTTTTGTTTCGTTTTGTTTCGTTTTGTTATAGTGTTCGTTGCGTGTTTTTTTCCCTTCTCTAAATAAAAGAGAATGTATTTTGCACACGCTGCGCCTTGGTCCTCTCTCTCACCCATAGACGATCGTGACACCTGTAAAAAGCCTCGCTATTGTTATTTTACTGCTGCTCTTTAAATATTTGTTACTTTTACTTCTTATTCTCATTTTTTGTAGTTTTTTATTTTATTTTTTAAACTGGATTGTTGGTTAAGGGCTTGTAAGTAAGTATTTCAATGTAAGATTTACACCTGTTGTATTCGGCACATGTGACAAATACAATGTGATTTGATTTGATTACACACGCACACACACGCACACACACACACACACACACACACACACACAAAATATTTACTTTCTTTAATGCTGCTGCACCTAATCTCATGTTGCCAAATTCCAGGTCAAATTGTGGGTAAGGACTGGAAAGACAGGAGACAATTGATGGATTCAGAGAACTGATTAAATTGTGTTATTATATTACATGAAACCTCAATTTGTCTGCCTGGTAGTTTGTACCCAAACTACATTTGTAGAAATAAATTGATATATGTTAATCTCATACAGATAGGGAAAAAACGGTTTCAGCAAAGACACTTTTTTTTAAACCTTCATTTTGGGGGGGGGGGGGGGGG